>NC_143509.1:10277981-10400481 GCF_031878675.1 Megascapheus bottae
GTATGTTTGTATAAATAATGATCATATAAATAAAATAATTATAAAATAAATAAAACTGGTAGGATAGAACAATGATATTCTTGGTTATGTTTTGTGTTGATCAATTGTAGAACAACACAAATATTATAAACGTTACTATAGTTTGTCCATAATATGTAAGGTTTTGGGAAAGCATATTTTAATGCCAATGAAAATGAAAACAGAATGGATCTGCCCTTCATCAAATAAGTATAAATGACCAAAGTTTAAATCTACAAATCTTCTTGCTAGACAAAGCAATTTTCAACCTGGCATGGATTTTTTTTATGATTCTGTCAACCCTGTGTGTCAAATGTCCAAAACTTCGCCTGTCAATACACACAGGTTGGTTAATTGTGACCTGTGGGTATTAATCCTCCAAGGCCCTCTAGAAGTCAAGTTTGAGCCTTCCCTCCCCTGTCTCCAGGACACTGGTCCTATATCTGTCTCCTCATCACCCCCATCTTTGCTCCTTCTGTGTCTTCATCTCTCTCCTGAGGACAGAGCCTGCACTTATGCTGAGCCCCAGATCTAGGTTCCTCAGATCTGTCCATCTGAGTCTTAGCTGAGCAGGTTAAGCAATTGAGTGGGGTAGGATGGGCGGTAAAGGACTTTCAGGAATGTCTTCTCTGCAGCATGAGGACACGTAGGATGATTTGGGCATCACAGGGGGTGAGGATGCCCATGAAAGTGTATGTCCTCAGTGAACTTGCAGGTAGGGTATGAAGGTTCGGTGTACCAGTATATGTAATGGAGAATTCTTTACCTACTGTGCTTTTGATTCTCAGTTGCGGCTCACCAAATGTAGCAGGATATAAATGGTTCAAACCAGTTTCCTAAGTTTTCATAGACTGACTGAAAAGAGGAGGAGGAGTAGGAGGAGTAGTAGAAATAGTAGGAAGAGCAGGAGAAAGAAGAGGAGGAGGAGGAGAAGGAGGAGGATGAGGAAGCTTGTGATGAGGATGAAAATGACAAGAGGATGTTACATCAATGAAACTACTGGCAGATATGCCTTGTGTCCCTCTCAGAGATCTGGTTCTTAGGCCATTCTTTCTCATTTCATATGCTTAACCTTCTGTGCTGTGTGTTGTGTGTGTGTGTGTGTGTGTGTGTGTGTTTATGTGCAAGTACATATGTAGGTTCGGTGGCTTGAACTCAGGACCTGGGTGCTGTCCCAGAGGTTTTTGCTCAAAGCTACAGCTCCACTTCCTGCTTTTTCCCAGTTAATTGAAGACAAGTGTTTCTCAGACATCCCTGCCCCAGAATGGCTTCCACTTGTGAATCTCAGGCCTCATCCGCTACTAGAATATTTGGGATGAGAATTATGAGCCATCTGCCTCTGAAACAATGTATATTTTTAAAGAGCATGCTGTTTACCTTCCTCTTATTCATTTGGTTAAACAACAGATGAGTTGATGAAAGGAGTTATTCCATCAGAATCCTTTCCTACCATACTTTACTCAATTGGTTTGCGAATTGATACATAAGACCCTGAATGTATTCATACACCTTGAAATTGAGATCTAATTTCCATGTTTATTAGAATATCAGCGTTCTTTGTTTCTAAGAGCCTGACTTACTTCACTCAATATCACATTTCCAGACCTACCCATTTCCCCACAAATGCCATAATACCAGAAAAGGCAAGTGCAGAGGAACCAGAAGTAGATTTGTGTCTGTTTGATGCAAGAGATGAATAAGAATTGGATGGGATTGGATTCTTTCATTGGGATAAAAAATATTCAGTGCACTAATGGCTGGGAATCTGCTTTGTTCTCCTAACCCAATATTACTCTAGTGTTTTGACCCACTGCTGGACCTTCCCCCAGGGGATGGTCCACAAATCCTCCAGCCCAGTTTACCACCCAGAATCTCAAACTCTATAGGAAAGCCTACTCTCCCACCCTATCAATGGATATGCTTCCTAGAGCCTAGGTCTGGGCACTGGCTCCAAAAATAGGGTCCTAGACAGAGACATGTATCATAAATGTGTAAAACGCCTAGATTCCCCCCTGCTGCCCTGGAACCTGCTCCCCCCACTACACAAGGGTGTGCTGTACTGTCAGGTGATCTTGCTCTATCATCCCAGTTGTTCTTTACTTTTCAACACAGCTGTGTGTCACATGTAGAAACTTCACATGTAGAAAAAGGCTGAGGAACAAGGCGTCCCAGAGTGAGAAGATTCTAGAAGTAAGGGAATGCAACACTTCACCAACATTCATGAGTATATTGTATTGCATGGGTGGTGCAAAATTCAAACTTGTCTGCACTTGAATTTCAAATGTATACAGTTGACAATTTCTGGATATGTGTTTCATTTTCCCAACAAGATGTATTTTGTTTATGAGCAGTTGCCCAAAAGATATAGAGGCACGAAATCTAACCCAGGTTTCAGATTTCCTTCTCCTGAGAATCTCAGAGAATCCAAAATTACAACCCATGCTCTTTGGACTGTTCCTGTCCATGTACCTGATCACTGTGCTGGGAAATCTGCTCATCATCCTGGCTGTCAGCTCTGACCCCCACCTCCACCCCCCCATGTACTTCTTCCTCTCCATCCTCTCCTTGGATGACATCTGCTTCATCTCCACCACTGTGCCCACGATGCTGGTGAACCTGCAGACTCACAGCAGAGCCATCTCCTGTGCAGGCTGCCTCACACAGATGTGCTTCTGCATCATTTTTGGCTGTATGGATGTTATGCTTCTTACTGTGATGGACTATGACCGCTTTGTGGCCATCTGTCACCCACTGAATTACCCTCTCATCATGAACGCTCATCTCTGTGTCTCCTTGGTTCTTCTGTCATTTTTCATCAGCCTTTTGGATGGACACCTGCACATGTGGATTGTGTTACACATATCCGATTTCAAGGAATTGGAAATCCTAAATTTTTTCTGTGACCCTTCTCAAATTCTGGATCTTTCCTGTAAAGACACAGGCACAAATGCTTTTTTCACATATGTTGCTGCTACCATATATGGATTTCCTCCAATCTTTGGAATCCTTTTCTCTTACAATAAAATTATTTCCTCAGTGCTGAGAATCCCATCATCAAGAGGGAAGTAAAAAAGCTTCTCCACCTGTGGTTCTCACCTGTCAGTGGTGTGTTTATTCTTTGGGACAGGATTGGGAATTTATTTTGCATCAGCTGTGTCACTTTCTCCCAGGGGCAGCGCTGTGTCTTCAGTGATGTACGCAGTGGTCACTCCTTTCCTGTGCCCCTTCATCTACAGCCTGAGGAACAGGGACCTCAGAAGTGTCCTGAGCAGGTTGATGAAACCATGAGCTGACATCAGGAGGTAAAAAATCCATCTGTAATATGGTTTTGCAGAGGAAAACAAATAAGCTTCATTCATGTAAATCCTACCTGTCTGTACACATTCTCAGTATTTGTCTGGTTTCATTAGTGTAATTGATTGCACAGGAGCACTGTGTCAAGGATATTCATGAGGAAGGATTCATTTGTTTTTAATGTATAACATTTTCGTTTGTAAAGATCATGCATATCTGGAGATGGTCACCCCACAAACTGAATTTTACAATGGTTGGATGTGAATTTTTTATCATGGATATTTTACCTCAATAAAAGTGGAGAAAAACAGATCATTTTGGTTTTGGAAGCACTGGTGTTGGAACTCAGGGTTTTTTCATTTCTTGTCTAATGATGTAAGGCCAGCCCTTTTGTTTTTAGTTATTTTATAGATAGGCTCCAGGGCTTTTTTTCTTTTTGGGTCAAGGTGGGTGAACTCAGCTTGGGCCCTGTCCCTGACCTCTTCACATCAAGGCCAGTACCCACCATTAACCAAAGCCCCACTTGCCATTTTCTAGAGGTAAATTGGAAATGAGAGTCTCAAGTCCTTTTGTGCCCAGGCTGAATTTGGACTTTGATCCACAGGTCTCAGCCCCTTGAGAAGCTAGGATTACTGGCTTGAGCCACAGCACCGGATAGGATCTAGTGCTCCTTAAAACCAGGTCTGGACATATGCCCAGATCTCAAGGGTGAGCCTCTAGTTCCTGAGTAATAAAAGTAAGGTGGGTGTTTTTGTGGTTTGTTTGATTGTTTGAACCAGTGCTGGTTCATGAACTCCGGTTCTGGACACTGTCCCTGAGCTTTTTTTGCTCAGGGATATTTTTCTACTCTGTGAGCCATAGCTGCACTTCTGCCTGTGTGTGTGTGTGTGTGTGTGTGTGTGTGTGTGTGTGTGTGTGTGTCAAATTGGAGACACAATTCCGATAGACTTTCTGATCTAGACGTCTTTGAAACTGAAATTCTTAGGTCTCTGCCTCCTGAGTTTCTTGGATTCTGGGTGTGAACCACAGGCACACAGCTAAATTGTTTTTCATGAGGAAAACCAATAAATGAACATTATTTGTGAATGGGTAGAAAAATGAATACTTCAGCTATCTTATGTTCCAGAAGGTTTATTGATTTAGAGAACATGATTGAGACAAATCAAATGATGTAAGATAAATAATGTAAAATGTGTGGCTCATCATGTATTATTTTTAATTATGGGGAGATGATTATGTGCTGATGTTACTTGTGTACATGGCTCTCCCTATATATTGAACTGGAACAGTTTTTACAAAAGTTTTCATTTCACAGACATCACTGATGATAGTTAAAAGTATATCATTTAATGATTTGACTAAGCTCCTTTCTCTAACACTTTTCATGTTAACTTCCTTGTAGAAATGCAATTCAGATTAACATGTCCACACACTTGTACAAAGTATCTTCATCAGCTTCATCTCTTCCAGCATTCTCCTCTTCCACCTACCCTTTCACCAATATGCACATTGCGATCCAAATTTCATTTTTGCACACATGACCATTGATTATTATGACTGCATTATCCTGTGGCTCCTTGTTTCCATTCATTCTGGTACCTCCTAATGGAACCCCCACTCAAAACACTGACATTCAGAATATTTCTGTTGTTAATTTGTTTGGGGACTACTCAAATGGCTTACAATTTGGAATTTCACTCCTCTGTATGCTATAATCAGCCATAATTTTTTCCAATTCTTGGGCTTAAACAAAGGGTCATGACACTGTTCCTCGGCTTCCTCAAGGCTAGAGGTCAAGGTCACTTGAGCCTCAGCACCACTTCCTGTTTTTTTCTATATATGTGGTACTGAGGAATAGAACCTGGGTCTTTGTCGACACTAGGCAAGCACTCTACCACTAGGCAGAACTCTCAGCCCCCAATTCACCATATTTTTGATGCTGTCATCTGTCATAGAACTTGGAAGCTTTTTTTAGCAGAGAACAAGGGTAAAAACTACTGTATTGGATATTCTCCCCCCCCACTTTATCCATGTTAGTGAGTTGATTGAGATTTGTAAGCTTTGGATTAATTTTTCTAATTGAGAGTTCTGCAAATCAGGGTCCATGATGGTAGGAGAGCCCGTTAGCAGCCTGTCCTCTGGCATCTCATCAAAATCTACAACATCAGATGACACTGCAGCTGGAAATCTTCCAGTTCCACCCATACAGAATCCATTCTTTGAGATTCTTTTCCTTATTTTTCCATTCTTCTGCCTTGAAATTGTAGAATAATACAAATATTATAAATGTTACTCTCTAGATGTACATACTAAATAAGGGTGTGGTAAACATATATTAATGGCAATGAAAATGAAAACAAAATGGTTCTGCCCTTCATCAAAGTTTAAATCTATAAATTTTCATTGTATGGCTTTTGTTTCAATATCCTGGAGGTCTTTTCAAGTAGCTTCATACTATATGTCCTTATGTATCAAGGTTTTGCTCTATTGCAGATCTCTGTTAGTAGAGCCCAAGGTTTCTACTGATTATGACAAATGAGGGGAAACATTGAGCCTAATTTCCTTTGAGTCTGGCTTATCATGCAACCCTTTTATTAATTACAATAAAAAAGAAAAAAATCTATAAATTTTCTTGCTAGACAAAACAGTCTTCATACTGTCATGGATTTTTGTTTATGATTATACTAGCCCTGTGTTGGAAATGTCCAGAGACTTGGCCTGTTAACACACAGAAGTTGGTTAATTGTGACCTGTGGGTACTAATCCTCCAAGGCCATATAGAAGTCAAGGATGAGCCTTCCCTCCCCTGTCTCCAGGACACTGGTCCTATATCTTTCTCCTCATCACCACCATCACTGCTCCTCCTGTGTCTTCATCTCTTTCCTGAGGAAAGCGCTGCACTTGTGCTGGGCACCAGATCTTGGGTCCTCAGATCTGTCCACCTGGGCCATAGCTTAGGAGAGAAGCAGCTTAAGCAATTGAGTGGGGTGGAATAGTGGTGAAGGATTTTCAGAAATTTCTTATCCGCAGCATGAGGACAGGTAGGATGGTTTGGGTATCACAGGGGGTGAGGATGCCCTTGTAAACCCTTGCACACAAGGAGACTGGAAAGTGTATGTCTTCAGTGAATTTGCAGGTAGGGTTTGAAGGTTAGGGATACCAATATATGTAATGGAGAATTTCTTTACCTACTGTGCTTTTCATTCCCATTTGTAGCTCACCAAAAGCAGCAGTATATAAATGGTTCAACCAGTTTACTAAGATCTCCTGAAAAAGGATCAGGAGGAGCAGGAGGAGGAAAATTGTATATTTTTAAAGAGCAGGTTTTTTACCTTCCTCTTATTCATTTGGTTAAACAACAGATGAGTTGATGAATGGAGTTATTTCATAGGAATCCTTTCCTACTACACTTTACTCAATTGTTTTGTGCATTGATACACATGACCCTATATGTATTCATACATCTTGATAATTGAGATCTAATTTCCATGTTTTAGAGAAGGATAACTGTCCTTTGTTTCTCTGAGCCTGACTTATTTCACTCAATACCACATTTCCATGCCTACTCATTTCCGTACAGATGTCATAATACCAGAAGAGGCAAGTGCAGAAGTATATTTGTGCCTGCCTGCAGTTATAGTAGAGATGAATAAGAATGAATACGATTGGGTTTCCTTTCCAGTAGATTAAACGATATTCATTGTACTAATGGATGGGACTCTACTGTGGTCTCCTAACCTAATATTGCTCTAGTGGCTTGGCCTACTGCTGGCCCTTCCCACAGGGGATCATCCACAAATCCTCCAGCCCCTTTTACAACCCAAAATCTCAATCTATATATGAAAGCTCACTCTCCCACCCTGTCAGGGAGGGATTTCAAAAGCCTAGGGCAGGGGACTGGCTCTGAAAATAAGCTCCTAGTTAGAGACCTGCATCATAAATGTATAAAACTCTTACATACTCCCTGCTGCCCTGGAACCTGCTCCCCCACACTACACAAGGGTGTGCTGTACTGTCAGGGATCTTGCTTTACCAGCCCAGTTGTTCTTGGCTTTCCAACACAGCTGTGTGTCCCTGAGCACACATGTAGACAAAAGCCTGAGGACCAAGGTATCTCAGAGTGAGAAAATTCTAGAAGTAAGGGGTAAATTGGACTGCATAGGTGGGGCAAAATTCAAACTTGTGTATACATGAGTTTCAAATATTTAGCGCTGACAATTTCTGGACATGTGCTTCATTTTCCCAACAAGATGCTTTTGTTTTTGAGCAGTTGCAGAGGTGATATAGAGGCACTAAATCTAACCCAGGTTACAGATTTCCTTCTCCTGAGAATCTCAGAGGATCCAAAATTACAACCCATCCTCTTTGGACTGTTCTATCCATGTACCTGATCATTATGCTGGGAAATCTGCTCATCATCCTGGCTGTCACCAATGACCTCCACCTCCACACCCCCATGTACTTCTTCCTCTCCATCCTCTTCTTGGTGACATCTGCTTCATCTCCACCACCATCCCCAAAATGCTGATGAACCTGCAGAGTCACAGCAGAGTGATCTCCTATGCAGACTGCCTCATACAGATGTGTCTCTTCATCATTTTTTGCTGTATGGACACTATGTTTCTTACTGTGATGGCCTATGACCGCTTTGTGGCCATCAGTCACTCCCCGAATTACCCTCTCATCATGAACCCTCATCTCTGTGTCTCCTTGGTTCTGTTGTCACTTGTCATCAGCCTCTTGGATGGACAGGTGCATGTGTGGATGGCATTACAGATAACTGGTTTCAAGGAATTGCAAATCTCAAATTTCTTCTGTGACCCTTTTCAAATCCTGGATTTTTCCTGTAAGCACTTACTCACAAATGACTTATTTAAATTTTTTGTTGGTATCATATCTGGGCTCTTGCCAATCTGAGGCATTTTTTTTACTATAAAATTATTTCTTCGGAGAATTCCATCACCAGGAGGGAAATACAAAGATGTCTCCACCTGTGGCTCTCACCTGTCAGTGGTGTGTTTATTCTTTGGGACAGCATTGGGTATTTATTTTGGATCAACTGTGTCACATTCCCCCAGGGGCAGCGCTGTGTCCTCAGTGGTGTACACAGTGGTCACTCCTCTCTTGAACCCCTTCATTTACAGCCTGAGGAACAGGGACCTCAAAAGTGTCCTGAGTGCATTGTACAAAACAGTAGCTGATCCTAGGAGGCAGGAAATCCATCTGTAATATGGTTTTCCAGAAGGGAGAAAATTTGACACTCAGAATTTTAAGTCCCACCTCTCTGCAGACATAGTTTTTATTTCCTTGTATCATTAGAATATTTCATGGCACAGGCGCACTTAAGGAAATTGCTGGCTAGGCCAAGGTGATCCATGAAGAAGGAGTTCATTATTTTCAGATATTTTTATTATAATTAATAGAAGGGTTACATTATATTCACCAGATAGAAGGTATATTACTTCATACACATTGATACCTTTTCTCATGTCTTTGTCCCCATTTACCTCTCTCCACCCTGACCCTCATCTTGTTGCCCCTTCTTCCGTATCCTCTTTCAATTAACTAAATAACATATATACAATATATCAGATAACAAGATAAAATACTGTAATATTATGTGATAACCAAAGGATAGCAAAGAGTTGAGAGAAAACATAATACGTTAAGGACAACAATCACTCATTGTATGGCTTTTCTTTCTATGTCCTGGAAGTTCTTTCATTTAGTGTCATCCTATATGACCTTATATATCTAGGTTTTACTCTAATATAAATCTCTGCTAGGAGAGCCCAAGTTTTCTACTGATTATGACAAACAAGGGAAACCATTGAGCCTATGTTCCTTTCAGTCTGGCTTACTTGACTTAACATGATTTTTTCCAGGTCGTTCCATTTCCTTACAAGTGGGGCAATGTCTTTCTTTCTGACAGCAGCATAGAATTCCATTGTGTATAAATACCACATCTTGTTGATCCACTCATCAACTGAAGGGCATCTGGGTTGGGTCCATATCTTTGCTATCGTAAATAGTGCTGCAGTGAACATTGTTGTGCTAGTGGATTTATTATGTCCTTTTTTCCAAGATGATTGGGTAAATGCCAAGTAGTGGAATTGCTGGGTCATAGTGGAGCTCTATGTTGAGTCTTTTGAGGAACTGCCATTACTGCTTTCCATATTGGTTAAACGAGTTTGCACTCCCACCAACAGTGTAGTAGTGATCCCTCCTGACCACATCCCCTCCAGCATCTGTTCTTATTAGATTTCTTGATCCTGGCCATTCTAACAGGAGTGAGGTGGAATCTTAGAGTTGTTTTGATTTGCATTTCTTTATGACCAAAAATGTGAGCATTTCTTCATGTGCCTCTAGGCCATTCTTATTTCTTCTTCAGAGAAGACTCTCTTTAAATCTCTGGCCCATCTTTTGATGGGATGGTTGTTTCTTTGGAGATTAGTTTTGGAGTGATTCAAATTTTGAGCTGTTGATATGTTTTAGATATGCGGCCTTTGTCCATTGTATGGTTAGTGAAGATCCTCTCCCATTCTGTAGGCTTTCTAGTTAATTTGCTAGCTATATCCTTTGCCATGCAGAAGCTCTGCAGTTTAATGCAGTCCCTCTTATCCAGACTTTCTCTGATTTGTTGTTTTTCTGTGTTCTTATTAGGAAAGTTTTGACAGGTACCAAGGAGACCTAATGTATCTCCTATTTTTTCTTGTAAAGTTTTCAGTGTATGTGTTTTTGCCTCGAGGTCTTTGATCCATTTGGAGTTAATCCTGGTGCAGGGTTACAAAGAAGGATCCAACTTCAGTTTTCTGCAGGTGCTTAACCAGTTCTGCCTTCACCACTCAGGCTGTCTTTCTTCCATTCTATTTTTTGGCTCCTTTATCAAAGGTTAGCTGGCCATAGGTCTGTGGTTTAATATCTGGGTCCTCAGTTCTATTCCATTGGTCTTCAGGCCTGTTCTTGTGCCAGTACCAAGCTCTTTATGTCACTAAGCTCTGTAATAGTGTCTAAGGTTTTGAAATTCCTCCCGTGCTGTTCTTTCTCCTAAGAATTGTTTTTGTCACTAGCACAATTCTTGACACAGCAGCATAGAAAAAGTTACTGACCAGTTCACGGAGGAGTCATGAAGGTGGAGGAATTTTTTGATTTGTTTTCTTTCTTTCTGTGTATTACCAATAATACATCAGGCAAATGCTTAATATCCAGTATCTACAGGGAACTCAAGAAACTAACAACAAAACAAGGAGTTGGTTCTTTGAAAAAATTAACAAAATTGACACACCCTTAGCAAATCTTACCAAAAAAAGAAGAGAGCATAACGAAAAAAACAAAATCGCAGATGAAAATGTAATATCACAACAGAAATTACCAAGATCCAGATTATCAAGAAGGAATACTTCTGAAACCTTTACACCAACAAATTTGAGAATCTAGAAGAAATGGATGAATGCCTAGACAGTATGAACATAATCACACTGAAACAAGAAGAACTAACACAACTCAACAGGCCCATTTCAAGCTCTGAAATAGAAATGGCAATTAGAGAACTTCCATCTAAGAAAAGCCCAGGGCCAGATGGATTCATAGCTGAATTCTATAAGGTCTTCAAAGCAGAGCTCACACCAGTATTCCTCAAGCTCTTCAACGAAATTGAAAATGAAGGTTTTTTACCAAACTCATTCTATGAAGCCAGTATAATCCTGATACCCAAACCAGACAGAGATTCATCAAAGAAAGAGAACTATAGACCTATTTCTTTGATGAACATCGATGCAAAACTTCTCAACAAAATACTGGCCAACCGTCTACAACAACTCATCAAAAAAATTATACACTATGATCAAACTGGATTCATCACAGGGAGGCAAAGCTGGTTCAACATATGCAAATCAATTAATATAATTCAACATATCAACAGGAGCAAGGACAAAAATCACATGATTGTCTCAATAGACGCGGAAAAGGCATTTGACAAGATCCAACACCCCTTTATGTTAAAAGCTCTGGAGAAACTAGGTATCCATGGAACATTTCTCAAAGTAATAAAAGCTGTGTATGAGAAACCTACTGCTAGTATTACACTTAATGGTGAAAATCTAAAGCCATTCCCTCTAAAATCAGGAACGAGACAAGGATGCCCACTCTCTCCACTACTCTTTAACATAGTACTAGAATTCCTAGCCAGTGCAAAAAGGCAAGAAGCAAGCATAAAGGGCATCCAAGTAGGGAAAGAGGAAATAAAACTATCCCTCTTTGCAGATGACATGATTTTGTATTTAAAGAATCCTATAGACTCTACTCCCAAGCTCCTTGAGCTGATTCAAAGCTTTGGAAGAGTATCAGGCTATAAAATCAACCCTCAAAAATCAACTGCCTTCCTTTATGCCAACAGTGAGAGGAACGAGGCAATAATCAGGAAAGAAACTCCTTTCACAATAGCCTCAAAGAAAATAAAGTACCTAGGTATTAGCTTAACTAAGAATGTAAAGGACCTTTTTGACGAAAACTTTAAAACCCTAAAAAAGGAAATTAAAGCAGAACTAAGGAAATGGAAAAACCTCCCATGCTCCTGGATTGGAAGAATCAACATTGTGAAAATGACAATCTTGCCAAGAGCTATCTACAAATTCAATGCAATACCCATCAACATCCCAATGTCATTCTTTAAAGAAATAGTAGAGGCAATCCAAAATTTCATATGGAATAATAAAAGACCCCGTATAGCAAAAACACTTCTTAGCAGAAAGAACAGCGCTGGAGGAATTTCAATTCCAAACTTTAGACTCTATTACAGAGCTACAATTCTCAAAACAGCTTGGTACTGGCACAGGAACAGGCCTGAAGACCAATGGAGTAGAACTGAGGACCCAGATATTAAACCACAGACCTATGGCCACCTAATCTTTGACAAGGGAGCCAAAAAAATAGAATGGAAGAAAGACAGCCTCTTCAACAAGTTGTGCTGGCAGAACTGGTTAAGCACCTGCAGAAAAATAAAGCTGGATCCTTCTTTGTCACCTTGCACTAGAATTAACTCCAAATGGATCAAAGACCTGGAGGTAAAAGCTGACACACTGAAAACTTTACAGGAAGGAATAGGAAATACATGAGGCCTCCTTGGCACAGGTCGAAACTTTCTTAATAAGGACCAAGAATCACAACACATCAGAGAAAGGCTAGATAAGTGGGACTGCATTAAACTGCAGAGCTTTTGTATGGCAAAGGACATAGCTAGTAAACTAATCAGGAAGCCTACAGAGTGGGAGAAGATCTTCACCAGCCAAACAATGGACAAAGGCCTCATATCTAAAATATATCAACAACTCAAAAAATTGAATCACTCCAAAACTAACCTCCAAAGTAACAACCATCCCATTAAAAAATGGGCCAAAGACTTAAAGAGAGTCTTCTCTGAAGAAGAAACAAAAGTGGCTTATAGACACATGAAGAAATGCTCAACATCTCTGGTCATAAAAGAAATGCAAATCAAAACAACTCCAAGATTCCACCTCACTCCAGCTAGAATGGCCAAGATCAGGAAAACGAATGACAACAGATGCTGGAGGGGATGTGGCCAGGAGGGATCACTACTACACTGTTGGTGGGAGTGCAAACTCGTTCAACCACTATGGAAAGCAGTGTGGCAGTGCCTCAAAAGGCTAAACATAGAACTCCCTTATGACCCAGCAATTCCACTACTTGGCATTTACCCAACCACCCAGAAACAAGGACATACTAAACCCACTAGCACAACAATGTTCATTGCAGCACTATTCACCATAGCAAAGATATTGAACCAACCTAGATGTCCCTCAGTTGATGAGTGGATCAACAAGTTGTGGTATTTGTACACAATGGAATTCTATGCTGCTGTCAGAAAGAATGACATCGCCCCATTTGTTAGGAAATGGAAAGACTTAGAAAAAATCATATTAAGTGAAGTAAGCCAGACTCAAAGGAACTTAGGCTCGTTGCTTTCCCTCATTTGTCATAATCAGTAGAAACCTTGGGCTCTACTAGCAGAGATTTTCAATAGAGTAAACTCTTGATACATAAGGACATATAATGTGAAGCTAATTGAAAGGACCTCCAGGATAGTGAAACAAAAGCCATATAATGAATGATTGTTGTCCTTAATGTACTATGTTTTCTCTCATCTCCTTTGCTGTCCCTTGGTTATGTCATATTGGTATAGTATCTCACTTTGTTATCTGATATATTGAACTTATTTGTATTTGGATATTTGAAATTTGATAGGGAAGGGGGGAAAACAAAGACGCGTGGGGGGTGTGGGGGGGTGGGAAACGGGTACCAAGACATGTGAAAGGGTATCAATGTATGTGAATTAATGCACCTTCTATCTGGCAAATATCATGTAACCCTTTTACTAATTACAATAAAAAAAGAAAAAAAAAGAGAAACTAGTCCCCGCAAAACCAAACAAACAAATCACTAAATCGGCAAGGGAACTAAAGAGAGACTTGTACAAATGTAACTACATAGACTTAAAAATCTTTGATGGGCTACAGACACAATAGACATAATATTTTACTACATATATTAATGGGTATCTATGGTATACAAAGATGGAACTTAATTTTAATCATGTTTTATATAAATGCTAGTGATTGTATTTAGAGATTTCCTTCTTGAATACTTTTTGTTCAACACGACATTTGAAATATGATGTAGAAATCAATGTCAATAAAATCTTTAAAAAGAAGAAAATATCACAGAATGGATTCTATATAAGTGGACATGGAGGATTTCCAGCTGCAGTGTCATATGGTGTTGGGGATTTTGAGGACAGGCTGATGATAGGCTTTCCTACCATCATGGACCCTGATGTGCAGAATTCAGAATCATAAAAATTGATTCAAAGCTTTCAATCGACTCACTAACATCTATGGAGGGGTAGAAAAATAAAAAAGGATGTCCAATATAATAGATTTTAGCCTTGTCTTCTGGTAAACAAAGGTTCCAAATATTATGTCAAAGGACAGCATCTAAAATATGGCTAATTGGGGCCAGGAGTTTTGGTGGCAGAGTGTTTGCCTGGCAAGCACAAAGACCCAGGTTTGATTTCTCGGTACAACTTGCACAGAAAAAGATGGAAGTGTTGCTGTGCCTCAAGTGGAATTGAGCTCTAGCCTTGAGGTAGTCCAAGGACAGTGTCCAGACCCTGTATTCAAGTCCCAGGTCTGGCAAAAAATATGGTTAATTATAGGATGTACAGGAGTGCAATTCCAAGTTGTAAGTCTTTTGAGTAGTCCCCAGAAAATTTAACAGCAGAAATATGCTGACTATCAGTGTCCTGAGTGGGATTACATTAAGAGGTACAGGAATGAATGGAAACAAACAATTGTGGGAGAATGCAGTCATAATACTCAATGTTCATGTGTGTAAAAAACGAAATTTGGATCTTTTTTGGGGTGTGGGGGTCATGGTGCTTGAACTGTGGACTGGGCCCTGTCCCTGAGCACTTCAGCTCAAGGTTAGTGCCCTACCACAGGACCTGGGTGCTGTCCGTGACCTCTTCAGCTCAAGGATACTACCCTACACTTGAGCCACAGTTCTGCTTCCAGATTTCTAGGAATTAATTGTAGATAAGAATCTCTGGGCTGTGTTTTGCCTGGCTGGCTTTGAACAAGATCCTCAGACCTCTGCCCTCTGAGTAGCTAAGATTACACGTGTGAATATATATTATACAAGGGTGTGGACATATTAATTTGAAGTCTATTTCTACAAAGAAGTCAACATAAAAGTTTTGAAGAGAGAAGGTAGTTTAGTCCTATTATTAAATTATATATACTTCAACTATCATCAGTGATTTTGGTGAAATGCAAACTTTTATAAAATTGTACCAGTTAACTATATGGGGAGAGCCAATCACACAAGTGACATGAAAGTGACATCAGCAAACATTCAACTCCCCATAGTTCATAATAATACATGATCAGCCACACCCTGATATTATTTATATTGTCATTTGATATGTCTCAAACACGTTCTGTAAATCAATGAACCTTCTGCAATGTAAGATAGCTTACATATTCATTTTACAACCAAGTCAAAAATAATGTTTGTTTATTGTTTCCCTGATGTAAAACACTTTTAGCTGTGCACCTGTGCTTCGCACCAAGAATCCTAGCTACTCAGAAAGCAGAGACCTGGGAATTTCTGTTTCAAAGCCATCCAGGGCTGGTAAGTACATAAAAATTTTATGTCCAATTAAGCACATACACACAACCCCCACACACACAGCAAGAAGTCAAGCTATGGCTCAAGAAGTAGAACAATAGCCCTGAGCAAAAAATCTCAGGGAAAGTGTCCAGATTCTAAGTTCAAACTCCACGTCTGGTACAAACAAAGAAGCAAAGAGGCAAGCAAACAACAACAAAAATCATCCACCTTGCTTTCATGAGCCAGCAGTTAGAGGCTCACCTCTGAGATATAAGCATCCAGCAAGACCTGTGCGTTAAAAAGTTCTAGATCCTATCTATAAATTACTAAAAACAAAAAAGGAGGTTGTACATAATTTGCCAAGAAATCACAAAGCCCTGAGTTCAAACACCCGTGCTACCAAAACCAAAATGATCTGTTTCTGTCCACTTTTTAAAAAATTTATCTTTTTGTTTTTATTATAATGTGTAGTGGGACTACAGGTATATTTGACACATAGTTGGGGTTTTCATTATTTATTAAAATTGGAATAAACAAAATAAAATGTGCTCAGAATGGTTACAACATCAGGAAACACTAAAGGGAAATAAAGCTGTGTGATGCTGGTTTATGCCTGTCATCCTAGCTACTCAGGAGGCTGAGATCTGAGGGTCAGGTTCAAAACCAGCTCATCAGGAAGGACCAAGAGACTCTAGTTTTCAATGAGCCCCCTGAAAACCGGAGGGTGCCTCCTGTCTCAAAGTGGTAGAGATTTAGTCTTCAGCAATAAAGCTCAGGGACAGCATTCAAAAGAATATCATGACTGTATTTGGTCATATACATATGGGGAAAGGGATCCAGACAAAGTGAGGGGATGGGTAGGGCATGAGAGAGTCTAGAAGAACTGTGGAATGAATGACTTTGATTACAGAGCCCATAAATAAACATGACAAGTTGAATCCTCTGGTACAACTATTTAACTATAATAATATTTTGAGAAAGGGAAAAGAAAGAAGTCACTGAGATTGAGAGATCTCAAGTGGTGAGATTTCAAAACTAAAGCTGTTAAGATTTCTGGAATTTAGCACTGCAATCCTTTTTTCTGGGTCTTGAACTCCGGACCTTACCCTGTTCCTGATTTTTTTTCTTTTTGTCAAGGCTGGCACTGCTTTCATTGAGACGTAACTCCTTTCAACTTTTTTGGTGTTTAATTGAAGGTCAGAGTCTTGTTGTCTTTCTCCAACACATAAAGATGTCCATTTCTAGATCTCTATGTAGATTTGTTGTGTACCGGAAAACAACTTCTTTTCTTCCTCATGTGAGAAGCATAAAGCTTTAGCCTCTATCTCATTTCCCTGCCATCTGCTTAGGATGTGCCACAACATCTCTTACATCCAAGGGAATTCCTGCACTAGTCACCACAGCAGAGGTATGTTAACGGTGAAGGTGCTATTCAATCTACAAATGTTAATCTGATATTAGAGTGCTTAGCTAGCATGCATAGAGCCCTGGGTTCAACTGCTCAGTGCCTATGACCGCTTTGTAGCCATTTGTCACCTCCTGCACTACCCGGTCCTCTTGAACACTCGCTGCTGTTGCATCTTAGTACTGGTGTCTGCTTTGTTTAGTTTTCTGGATTCCCAGTCACACAATATATTGATCTTACAATTCACTTGCTTTAAAAGTGTGGAAATCCCAAATTACTTCTGTGATGCTTCTCAAATATTTAAACTGTCCTGTTCTGGTTCCCTTACAAATAGCTTGTTCATATATGTAAGTACTGTCATCTTTGGGCTATTTCCTCTTTCAGGGATCCTTTAGTCTTACTACAAAATTATCTCTTCCATCCTCAGGATCCCCATAGGAAGTGAGATGCACAAAGCCTTCTCCACGTGTGGGGCTCACCTGTCGGTGGTTTGCTTTTTCTACGGCACTTGCTTGGTACGTACTGCGATTCCACTGTGTTCCATGGCTCCAAGAAACTTGTGGTGGCCTCGGTGATGTACACAGTGGTTTCCCCCTTTCTGAACCCCTTCATCTACAGCCTGAGGAACAGGGACATTAGCAGGACTCTGAGGAGGCTGGGCAGCAGGATCCTTGGAACCCAGGACTTGGGTAGGACACTTAACTAAATGGAAGAATTAGGCAGCTCTCTGCTTCTTCTTACATGTGGAAAATGTGAAGAGTAATTGGCTACTTAATTCCCCAGCTTGTTCCCTCATTGCACAGTAGTTAAGAGCCTTAGGATTCTGGAGACTGAGTAGTTATAGACAGATGCAAAGATTCAATTCTGGAGAACAAAAGGTTTTCTGCAGAGGAGTAGTGCCTGTGAGGTTCTCAATGCAATTGATGTAAACAGAGTGTGCACAGAAGAAAGTTACAATGGTATTTTAGACTCTAAGAATTTCCTGAAAGAAATGGAAAGACTTAGAAAAAATTATATTAAGTGAAGTAAGCCAGATGCAAAGGAACATAGGCTCAATGGTTTCCCTCATTTGTCATAATCAGTAGAAACCTTGGGCTCTCCCATCAGAGATCTACAGTAGAACAAAACCTAGATACATAAGGCCATATAGAATGACACTAAAAGAAAGACCTCCAAGTTATAGAGACAAAAGCCATATAATGAGTGATTGTTGTCCTTCATGTACTATGTTATCTCTCATCTTTTTTTGCTGTCCTTGGTAATCTCATATTCTTACAGGATTTCACCTGGTTATCTGATATATTGTATATATGCATAATTGGTTATTTGAGGTCAGATAAGGAAGGGAGGAAAACAAGATGAGGGGTGGGGTGGTGGGAGGGAAATGAGGATCAAGACATGAGAAAGGGTATCAATGCTTGTGAAGTAATGCACCTTCTTTCTGGTGCATGTAATGCAACCATTCTATTAATTACAATAAAATATATGAAAAAAATAATTTTCCTGGAAGGAGAAATGTTAGAGAAGGGATGAACAGAATGAAATTTATTTGACCTTTGAGTTTCTTCTGGGATATAGGAAGAGTCTAAACAAATTCTTCTGTGGAACTTTTCTAATTTGTTCTTCTTCAAATGCAAGCATATATTCTGAGAGACTGGGTACTTTTGAGGTCTGTGTTGTAACTTCAAGGCTCCTCACAGTAGCTAATAGGCCTTGTCTTCACCCACCTTCATTTTGAATGACTGCAGGTCTGATGGATTCACAGCTGAGTATCTCGTGCCTGTGGTTTTTGCGTCCTGGGCACTGGCTGCACTCACAGGAACGCTAGAGTTGAGCCTAGAGCTTTCATCCACCCTCAGTGGGCAGGGATGTTTGGAGTCAATATTCCCTTGTCATGATCTGGATGAGTAGATGAAGTCATGTGCACTCAAGGTCATTTTTCATCAAGAAGAAAACCAATGGCAAGAGAATATGAGTAGCTTTAACTCTGAAGGTAGGGAATATCTTTTGTCTGTTATGGAGGTTGAACTCTGCCGGTGTGTATGGGCCTTGTCTAGGCCTGTGGGTGAGCTGGACATGGCTGTACATCTGAGCAGAGGTGGTGGTGAGACGTTACCCCACTGCTGGACCTACTGAACCTAGTTGGCACTGGTTGAAAGAGACTGGTGACGTGTCTCCAGTGTTAACTGAAACAGGTTGGCACCACTACTGAGTATTTTATGTTCTGTGTACAAAATGAACCCACATTGAACCTGAATCCACTGGAAACTGGACCAGAACTGAATCAGGATAGTTAATGCTGCCTTTGACTGAGTTGAGCCTACCTGCAGAAAGTTGCTTCTGATCAGGTAGAAAGTGGGCTGAGTAGGGGGAGGAATTTCTTTCTGAGCTGGTTTACATAGCCTCTCTGGATCTTTTTCTGGGTTTGTGTTGGATGTTCTGCAGAATGAAGTAGGGGAAATGGGAATGGCTCACACAACCACTGTCCAGCACTGTAGGGGACAGGATGGAGAAGCTGGCCTCAGCGGGGTCTGTGCTGCTGACTGCAGAGCTGGTGATGTGATGAGCTGAGTGGGATGAGGGGCTGTGTCTAGAAACTGCCCCCTCCCCGGCTAGTTTGAACCCTATAGGTGAAAACGGTGTGGTGAGGACACAGGTGGTCCCTTTAGATGTGTTAGGCCCCCAGATGTGGTGCCATTTTCTGTGGAAGTGCTCCTCTGCGTGTTCCTCCTCTTCCCTCTGCCCTCCTCCCAGTGCTTTAACCGACAGAAATTGCTGTTTTCTCCAGCAGCCTGGTGGTGAACCGCCTGGCTCCAGTGTATCTCTACCACCTCACAGGCCGAATCCCACACTGCCTCTCTCTCAATCATCTACCCCAGTGATGTACTTAAAATGTTTTTAACTCTTTTATTTACCAAATATTTTTAATTTTTTAAAATTGGTGTCACTATTTATTTGTGAATTTAGTTCTTGGACTCTGGTCCTGGTGCTTAACAAAGTGAATTAGGCTATCCCAATCTAAGAAATAGTTTTTATCTACCAATACAGAATTGAATTCTTACAATATATCCTGGGAAATTCATATCACAGGGAATATCTGGTTAGGCCATAATCTACACACACACACACACACACACACACACACACACACACACACAAAATCATTCTCTCTCTCTCTCTCTCTCTCTCTCTCTCTCTCTCTCTCTCTCTCTGTCTTTGTGTCTCTGTCTCAAATGTTGTACTGTCTACTCAGTGGGCCTCTGGTGAAGGGACTGTAATTAATTGTGTTCAAAACACAGGAAAGGATAGATGACCTTTGGCTCAAGTTAGCTATCCTAGCTCCTCTGGAAATGGCAATCTGAAGTTCATGGTTCCAACAAGGCTGCTGGAGAATTGCAGGGACCTGTTTTCTGTAATGAAGTAAGCTCCTCAAAATGCATACCCCCTTCAAAAAATGAGGAAATGAGAGTTTTGACTCAGTAGTAAAGCACCATCCTTAAGCAAGGAAACCTCAACAACTAATTTTCTACTGTAAAGATTTAGTTACTCAGTTCGTTGGTACTGAAGACCCAACACTCAATCATGTAGTTTTTTTGGTTAGTCTGCAATATAAAACTGACCTAAAAGCCAATGAAATACTAGACTGATGTTATACCCTCAGTCTAAGGCTATAATTTACTGGAAGAAAAAAGCCACTCATAAATTACTAACAGTTTTTCTATGAAGGTGAAATATACATTGTTGGAGTGAAATAACTTTTTTGTCATGAACATAGGGAATAGATAAAAAGATGCTTTCTGTCAACAACAGTAAAACTATCAACTAAGGATATACTGGAGAAGCACTCAAACAAACTTCAGACTCTTATTCTAGCTCCTAGGGAGGCTGGGATTTGAGGATCAAGGTTAAAGGCTAGCTGGGGCACAAAAGGACCTAAGACTCTTATGTCTAATTAACCTCTAGAAAATGGAAGGGGGCCTTGGCTCAAGGGTAGTGTGGTAGACTTGAGCTGAAGTGCCCAGGGACAGAACCCAGGCCCAGGGTTAGGGTGGTAGCCTTGAGCCTAAGAGCTCAGAGACAGTGCCCAGGCTAAGTTCAAACCCCATGACCCTCAAAACACTAAATAAGTAAAGTTCAGACTCTTTTACGTTTATATTGTTACAGAATCTCTACCTTCCCACCACAGTATGCCATCTTCCTGTGCTATGGAAATAAGCCTGTCAGGAACAGACCAGTCTTATGCCTTCAGAGATAGGCCTAGATAACTTTTCCTGTGGCCTAATGTAACGTATCAGCCCAATGCATACAAGGCAGTGGTTTGGGTTTCATAAAATCATAACTTGCTGCCTTGTGCATGACTTATCACAAGTCCAGGATTGGGGAAGCTTAATATTAGAGCCAAGCCAAGCCAATTCTTTTGAATATATATCAATGATATAGGTGTACTTTTACTTGCTTCTTGTGTCACTTGCATTTTCCTCTTCTATTTTCAGGATTTTCTATCTGTCCTGTAAATGTCATTAAGTTAGTCTGGCTAGAAAAAAAAAGTTTGAAACCCATTTTAATTATTCAGCAAAAAGGCAGGCTGGAGGTGTAGTTCAAATGAGCAAACTAGCTAAGCAAACAGGATAGAAACCGGAGATCCTGAATTTAAGCACTGGTATTGGAGAGAAAAACCCACTGGTGTTACCATTATTTTTTATGTCAATCTATGAAATTGTAATTGTGCATATATTTATGCTTAGAATAGCTCAGATATTATGATCAGAAAAGTACTACCTCTCCATATTCATAACTAGAAACCTATACAAATAGTATGTGAATTGTGAGCATGAGACTATGAATAATGCAGGGGTTTCTTTAATCTCCACGTGTGAGGCGCAGATGCTTTTAATTAAGTTTTAATTAATGGACTGCCACAAGCACTGTGGTTTCACAGTAGGTTTATGATGTCACAATGTTACATTGATGTCACAATGGCACAATGATGCCAAAATTCTGATGTGAGGTCATGATTATCTCTTTTACTGTCACAATGCCTGTCATATCTGAAACTTTCTTAGGCTAAAATCAGGACCTGAGGTCAAAGCTTCTCTGATGTAAAAATAGCCACGTGATGTCACAACGGTTAGGATGTTATGGTAGGTCAGTGATGTCATTCCATCGATGTGATGTCACAAACTATGATTTTGCACTAGTGTGTGATGTCACAATGAGATAATGATGTCCTAAGAACAATATTATTTCACACATATATACAAATTATTAACAGACAGTAAGAATAAAAACTAAGGCAATGTAGGCAAAGCACTACAATTGTCACTTGTCTTAAACATCATCACCGGTAATTCTGATGGTAGACATTGGACCTGCTAGTTGAAGTGTCCAAGTACATCAGGTTTTGACATAGGGAAATGTTGAGTATGTTGCTACACCCACTCCAGTGGAGTCTGTGCAGCATGGAGCAGAAAGAGCTTGAATGGCTGCCAGTCCTGAGGTTTGCACCAATGGTGAGCAGGCCTCCTGGAGGTCCCTGGCAGAGACCGGGACATATGCGTGGAATGCTCATAATGCTGGGTGCTGGGATTCTTTTTTCACTCTTTTCATTTCTGATAGTTGATGGTATGGCAGTAATATTCTGTGCCAGCTACTGGCCTAAACAATTGATTGAGCGACTAGATGTTTCAGGAACTAAAAGTGCATGCCCGGCTACTCTGGCACAAGACACACCCACAGCAGCCTTGATGACCTCAATGCATTCTATTAATAATAAGACAGAATTAGAAACTAAAACGGAAAATATGATCTTTGAATTAGTAATAAATGTTAGTTTGCCTGAATATGCCTTTAATGCATTTGCATTACTTGTGTAAACGTTGCAAGTACATAATGAATCATATGGGAAAGAATTAGAAGGGCTAGAGCACCGTGGTGTGCTCTAACTGATCAGCAACAATGGACTCTTAGGTTTAAGGTTTTACAATTCCTGGCACAGGGTAATAATTACTGACTCAGAAACAAAATCATAGGAAGAACTAGAATGAAACAATGGTAAACAAAACTAATATTGATTAATGCCAAGGCGGATGACGCCTAACCACAATGTCTGACATATTAACCATAACTCCTTAGAAGGGAGGGAGAAGTTTCTTTTTTACTCAGAAAAATGTACCCTGTAACCATTCTTAAACATGATTGTAATCTTTTGACCTTATGCCAACTGAAAGAAAGTGCTCCTACTTTGACTGTATATAATCTCACATTCAACAAGTAAAGCTTCGCAGCAGATTTCAAACCTCCCTTGCGTTTGTGTCTGTTTGTCATCGCTGAATCCATTCCTGACCTGTGAATCCAGACTTGGTCTCCCCGCACTCCCGCTGAGTCGGTCTGCGGCAGTATGTTATGGACTTGCTTATCTATATTATGTGGTACTCTTGGGACATTAATGGAGTTAAGGGGATATAAGTTTTCTCCAAAATGTTCCAAAGTATTTGTACCACAATGTGCCATACATATACAAGTATGTGAAAACTTCATAGGAAACTGCCATTGAAATCCATGGAAAGACTTTGTGGTGAAAATTGCATACAGAAATGTTTCTTGCAGGAACCTCTTGAGTTGAAAAGTAAAGCAAGCACGTAAAATGTAGTTGACATGGGATGCAGTGGTCTCAGCCAGTCCCATCAGATGGTCCACACTTTGGGTGACTGCTCAGCTTGGCCTGGACTGACCCAGCAAGGCCAGATAGTCCTTTGCGTTTGTGCATTAACTAACACTGTTTGTTAGGTATATCCATGAGAGAACCTTCCTTTCAAAGATGGGGACTGTTCACTGCATTTCAGATCCACAAGTTGATATCCCTGAGTGTCCCTGTCTTGACAGTGAAAAGTGCACGGTAAGAATGCAGCTGACAGATGAAGGATGGGATAAAGTGTGGGCTAGCGATGGCTGGTTGAGTCTTGGAAGGCCAAGTCCAAGCCGATGTCCCTTATTCTTGGTTTTTCTACAAGTGAATTTGAGATGAACACTCCAATGTCTTTCCAAGGCACCACTCACATCCCTGTAGATTAGGTAATGGATTTCTCTTTCATTGCTTCCTCCAGTTCATTCAAGCATTAAGAGACCCCATATCATAGAGTTCATGTACCCAGAAAATCAAGCAGCCTAGAACCAAATGTAGGTGCCAGTACATTATGTCTGTCTATCCTCACATAATTTCACTAGGACACAAGATTTTCAATTTTCTTTGAAAGATATTATGGAAGAAAGGGAAGGAAGGAATTACACTGTCCAGAATGAAATGCACTCTCTACTTGAATTATATAATGGTAGCCCATCTACATATCACCTTTAAAATAACAAAATGCGGGGCTGGGAGTTTGGCCTAGTGGTAGAGTGCTTGCCTTGCATGCACGAAGACCCGGGTTCGATTCTTCGGTACCATATACATAGAAAAAGGCCGGAAATGGTGCTAAAGCTCAAGTGGAAGATCCCTAGCCTTGAGAACGTCCAAGGACAGTGCTTAGGCCCTGAGCTCAAACCCAGGACTGGTCAAAAAAATAACAAAATGTACCACAGGAAACAATTAGGGGACTAACTTTAAGTTGAAAATAACTCAAAACCAAAGGGCAGGAAGCAGGATATCTGACTACCAATTAGAAAGTTATTACTTCAAAGACTGCTTAAAAAAGAAAAACAAAAAGTATGTTTCTGTCCAATTTTATTGTGGTAAATTTTACATATTTCAAACTTGCCACTCAATCCTTGCAACTTTCTTTTTTGGGCCCACCATCTGCAGACATTCATCATTCTTTACAAACTAACAATTTAAACATTAAAATGATACATTCTTCCATTCAGAATCTATCCTGATAGAGTCTTTTCTAATAATGGATTGTACTAATGAAACTAGAACAATTAGGTATTCAAACAGGTAGAATTTATCTGATTCTACGTCAACTTTGTTGCTTCTGCAAAACAGCTCTTGATTTGAACAACCTCCTCAGGGCACTTTTGAGGTTCTTGTTCCTCAGGCTGTAGATGAAGGAATACAGGAGAGGAGTGACCACTGTGTACATTGCTGAGGACACAGTGATGCTCCTGAGAGAATGTGACATGGCTGATGCAAAGTAGACCCCCAATCTTGTCCCAAAGAATAAACACAGCACTGACAGGTGAGAAACACAGGTGGTGAAGGCTTTGTACTTCCCTCCTGCTGATGGAATTTTCAGCACTGAAGAAATTGTTTTATAATAAGAAAAAAGATTCCAAAGATTGTAGTAATCCATACATTGTAGCAAAAACATATTTGAAGATAGCATTTGTGAGTGTGTCTTTACAGGAGAGTTCCAGGCCATGACAAGTGTCACAGAAGAAACTTGGGATTTCCACTTCCTTGAAATCAGTCATATGTAAGGCCATCCACACGTGCATCTGTCCATCAAAGATGTTGGTGACAAATGACAGCAGAATCAAGCAGACACATTGACGAGGGTTCATGATGAGAGGGTAATTCAGGGGGTGACAGATGGCCACAAAGTTGTCATAGGCCATCACAGTAAGAAGGAAAAGATCCATACAACCAAAAGTGACAAAAATAGATATCTGGGTGAGGCAGCCAGCATAGAGGATGGCTCTTCCGTGATCCTGAATGTCCACCAGCATCTTGGGGACGATGGTGGAGGTGAAGACAATGTCAGCCAAGGACAGGATGGAGAGGAAGAAGTACATGGGAGTGTGGAGGTGAGGGTCAGATGTGATGGCCAGGATGATGAGCAGATTTCCAAGCCCGGTGATCAGGTACATAGATAGGAAGAGCCCAAAGAGCATGGGTTGTAGCTTAGGGCCATCTGAGAGTTCCAAGAGATAAAATTCAGAGATGTGTGTTAGATTGCACAAGTCTGCATTAATTGCAGACCTTTGATATAAAGAGAGAGCAATACATAATGAAGAAGTCAGAATTCCCCAATCATTTTGAACTAAAATATGCATAGTTGGTATCGACATTCTGTCCCACACTTTTCAGCTGTGACAAACACAATCATCCTAGATTTTTTGTCTCATTTATTTTTTCTTTATATATTTTTTATTGTAATTAATAGAAGGGTTACATGATATTTGCCAGATAAATGGTGCATTAATTCCCATACATTGATACCCTTTCACATGTCTTGGACCCCATTTTCCTTCCCCCCTCCCCCACCCCTCATCTTGTTTTCTCCCATTCCTTATCCAATTTCAGATAAACAAATACAAATATATCCCATATATCAGATAACAAAGTGAGATAGCGTAAGAATATGAGATAACCAAGGGACAGTAGAAGTGATGAGAGATAACATTGTACCTTAAGAACAACAATCATTAATTATATGGCTTATGTTTACATCATATTTTAACTGACAAGTTTAACAAACAATTGTTCAAGGAGGGAATCTCTAATTACATTCTCTGGGACTTAGTATTTAGAACTTAATCAAAATTAGGCTAACGGTTTGTATGTCATAGAAACACATCCATTTATGAAACAAAACATTATGATTATAGAGTCATAGGTTTTATTGTCTATATAGTTATGTTTCTATTTCCATTACCATGTCCATAGCTTTGGGTATGCAGTTATTGAGTCCTTGCTCTTGTATACTTTGGATTAATAACTGCATATTAAGTATGCCATGCGCCTTTTGTTCCTTAGGTCTTGACTTGTCTCACTCAGCATGATTTGCTCTAGATTCATCCACTTCCCTGAGAACGCCATTATTTTATCTTGTCTGTTGGCTATGTAGAATTGCATTGTGTATATACACCACATTTTCTGTATCCATTCATCTGCAGTAGTGCATCTGGATTGTTTCCATCGCCTGGCTATTGTGAATAGTGCAGAGATGAACATACCTGAGTAGGTGTCTTTATAATATCCTGGGTCATGCTGTTCAGGATAGATGCCCAGAAGTGGTATGGCGGGATCATAGGGAAGGTCTATTTTCAATTCTTTAAGGAACCTCCACACTGCTTTCCAGAGTGGCTGAACTAGTTTACAATCCCACCAGCAGTGCAGTAGGGTTCCTTTTTCTCCACAACTCCACCAGCAACTGTCATTGTCTGAGTTTGAAATCTTGGCCATTCTTGCTGCGGTAAGGTGGTATCTTAGGTTTGTTTTTATTTGCATTTCCTTTATGACCATAGATGAACATTTTCTCATATGTTTTTCTGCCATTTTAATCTCTTCTTCTGATAGGTCTCTCTTTAGTTCCCTTGCCCATTTAGTGAATGGTTTATTGGGTTTTCAGGGGATTAGTTTATGAGTTCCCTGTAGATACTGGATATTAAGCATTTGTCAGATATATTGTTGGTGAATATCTTTTCCCAGTTGGTTGGCTGTCTCTCCACTTGTTCAACTATGTTTTTATCTGTAGAGAAACTTTTTATTTTTAGGTAGTCTCATTTATCGAGTCTCTCTCCAATCTGTTGTGACCCTGGCATTCTGTTCAGGAATCTGTTGCCTGTGCCTATGAGTTCCAGTATCTCTCCTACATTATCATGTAGCAGTTTCACGGTTTCTGGTCAGACGTTGAGGTCTTTGATCCACTTTGAGTTAATGCTTGTGTGTGGCGAAAGGCTAGGGTCAATTTTTAGTTTTCTGCATGTGACTGCCCAGTTTTGCCAGCACCAATAATTGAATAGACTGTGTTTGTTCCATTGTATATCTTTGGCTCCTTTGTCAAATACAAGTTTCCTATAGGTATATGGTTCTATTTCTGGGTCTTCTATTCTGTTCCACTGATCTTGTGGTCTTTTTTCGTGCCAGTACCAAGCAGTTTTTGTTACTTTGGCTCTAACACCACCAGCATTTCTCTTTTTGCCTAGAATTGTTTTGGCTATTCTAGGTCTTTTCTTGTTCCATATGAATCTTTAGATTATATCTTCTATTTCAGTAAAGAATGTCTCTAAGACATATGAAAGGGTATCAATGTATGTGAATTAATGCACCTTCTATCTGGCAAATATCATGTAACCCTTTTACTAATTACAATAAAAAAATTTTTAAAAAAGAATACCTTTGGAAAGGAATTGAAAAAAAAGAATGTCTTTGGGATTTTGATGGGGATTGTACTGAATTTGTATATCAGTTTTGGCAGTATAGCCATTTTCACTATGTTGATTCTCCGTGGCCATGAGCGTGGAATGTCTTTCCATTTCCTGGTGTCCTCTTTAATTTCTTTCATTAGGCTTTTATAGTTTTCATTGAATAATTCCTTTACTTCTTTGGTTAGGTATATTCCTAAGTTTTTTATTTTTTGGGGGGGGCTATTGCGAATGGGTTCATTTTCTTGATTTGGCCTTCTGTTTGTGTATTGTTGGTGTACAAGAAGGCTACAGACTTCTGACGGTTGATTTTGTATCCTGCCACTTTGCTAAAGTGGTTTATTAATTCTAGTAGTTTGGAAGTGGAGTTTGTTGGGTCACTCAAGTAGAGGATCATGTCGTCTGCGAATGAGGATAGTTTAATTTCTTCTTTCCCTATGTGGATCCCTTTGATGTCCTTTTCTTGCCTTATTGCTTTGGCTAAGGGTGCCAGCACTATATTGAAGAGAAGTGGAGAGAGTGGGTATCCTTGTCTAGTTCCTGATTTTAAGGTGAATGGTTCCAGTCTTTCACCATTTAGTATAATACTGGCTGTAGGTTTTTCATATATGGCTTTCACTATTTTGAGAACTGTACGTCTTATTCCTATTTTTGTAGTGCTTTCAACATGAATGGATGTTGCATTTTGTCAAATGCCTTCTCAGCGTCCAGAGAAATTATCATATGATTCTTATCTTTAGCTCTATTGATATGATGTATTACATTGATTGATTTGCGAATGTTAAACCAGCCTTGCATTTGTGGGATGAAGCACACTTGATCATAGTGTATGATTTTTTAAATTTGTTTCTGGATTCTGTTGGCTAATATTTTATTGAGGAGTTTTGCATCTGTGTTCATTAGAGAGATAGGTCTGTAGTTTTCTTTTTTTGTTGGGTCTTTCCCTGGTTTGGGGATGAGAGTAATGTTAGCTTCATAAAATGAGTTTGGTATTGCTCCTTCTGTTTCTATTTCTCGGAAGAGTTTCAAGAGTATAGGTGTTATTTCATCTTTAAATGTCTTGTAGAATTCCGCAGTGAAACCATCTGGACCTGGGCTATTTTTGGTTGGCATTTCCCTGATTGCTTCCACAATTTCGTTGTAAGAAATTGGTCTGTTCAACTTGTTTATATCATTGTTGTTCAGTATGGGTAGCCTATATTTATTTAAGAAATCATCCATTTCTACTAGATTTTCTTGTTTCTTTGAATATAGGCCCTGGTAGTACCTATTCATTATGGACTGGATTTCTTGGGAATCAGTTGTGATTGTTCCCGTGGGGTCTCTAATCTTGTTTATTTGAGTCTCCCCTTTCCTTTTTTTTGATTAATTTTGCCAAGGGTCTGTCAATTTTGTTGACTCTTTCAAAGAACCAACTTTTTGATATATCAATTTTGTATATAGTAGATCTTATTTCAATCTCTGAAATTTCTGATTTTATTTTTGTTATTTCTGTCCTTTTAGCTGTTTAGAATTAACTTTTTCTTGCTCCTCTAGGTGTTTCAGTTTTTTTAAGGTTATTTACGTGCTCTTCTTCTGTCTTTTTAATATGCGCTCATAGTGTGATAAATTTGCCTCTTAGAACTGCCTTTGCTGTGTCCCATAAGTTTCTTTGTGATGTTTCTTGATTGTCATTAGATTCAAGGAAATTTTTTATTTCATTTCTGATCTGATCTGTTACCCATGGGTTATTCAGAAGAGTGTTGTTCAGTTTCCATGTGATTGAATGTTTTTTGACTTTGACTGCACTGTTCAGAATTAGTCTGACTCCACTGTGGTCTGATAGGATGCATGGGATTATGTCAGACCTCTTGTATCTGCTTAAGTTTTCTGTATGAACTATTATATGATATATTTTGGAGTGTGTTCCATGTGCTGCTGAGAAAAATGTAAAAAGTTTCACCATAGGGTGGAAGACTCTGTGTATATCTGTTAAGCCCAGCTGGGCTATGGTGTCAATTAAGTCAATGGTGTCTTTGCTTAACTCTTGTTGAGTTGACCTGTCATTTGTTGAGAGTGGAGTATTGAAGTCACCGACAATGATTGTGTTTGAGTCTATCTTGTTCTGTAGTTCTAAAAATGTTTGTTTGACGAATTTGGGTGCTCCCCTGTTGGCGGAGTAGATGTTTATAACTGTAATATTATGGGCATGGATTGTACCCTGTACTAATATATAATGGCCATCTCTATCTTTTTGTACTGATTTTATTGAGAAGTTAATTTTATCGGAGATTAAGATTGCTACTCTTCCTTTTTTGGATGGTGCATTGGAGGGGAAAATTCGTTTCCAGCCTTTCACTTGGAATTTGTTTCTGTCTTTGGCAGTGAGGTGTGTCTCTTGGAGGCAACATATGGATGTGTGGTGTTTCTTAATCCAGTCTGCTGCTCTGTGTCTTTTGATTGGATTGTTCAGCCTGTTCACATTTAGGGACATTATGGAGAAGTGGTCAGTGTCCATTGTTGTTATATATTTTTACTTCTAAGTTTCTTTCTCTTTTTTCCCATTTTGTGTTTAGTGAATTATAGATGTCTGCTTCTTGATGGGGGTTCTTGATGTTCTACAATTTGTTCTCGGTTAATTAGTATTCTTTGTAACGCTGGTTTAGTGTGCACGTATTCATAAAGCTTCTCTTTGGAGTGAAATATTCTTGTTTCTCCATCAAATGTAAATTCTAGTTTTGCTGGATATATCAATCTGTGTTGGCTGTTGTTGGTCTTCAGGACATCAATGATGTTTTTCCAAACTTTTCCTGCATTTAGGGTTTGCTTGGAGAGATCTGCTGTTTTTCGATTGTTCTTCCCATTATAATATAGCTCCTTCTTGGTTTTTGCAGCATGTAAGATCAATTCCTTGGTATTCAGGTCTAATATTTTCACTATGATATGTCTAGGTGAGTTCCTTCTAGGATCTTGCCTGCTTGGGGTCCTGAAATCTTCAATAACGTGAGTATTTTACCTTTTGAAGTTGGGGAAGTTTTCTGCTATGATATTGGTGAATAAAGGTTGCATATCTGTGTCCTGGAATTTGGCCCCCTCCTCAATCCCTATTATACGAAGTTTAGACTTTTCATTTGTGACAAACACAATCATCCTAGATTTTTTTTGTCTCATTTAGTACCATTTTTGTGTTCATTGTAGATACTCAACTATGTTAGAACATTATGGGCAGTGTTTTCTGTTCAGAGAATATACAGATTATTCTGCATTACAGGGTAGTTCACAGCAATGATTTTTTTTAAATCTGTGAACTTCATTTTGATCAATGTGCCAGCAGTCTTCAAGGAGATTCTGCATCCTTGTTTTGTTTTCTAATTCTGTCTGTCGGTCTGCCTGTCTGTCTGTCTGTCTGTCTGTCTCTCTTCTCCTGCCCTCTGTGTGTGTGTGTGTGTGTGTGTGTGTGTGTGTCTGTGTGTGTGTGTGTGTCTGTGTGTGTGTGTCCATGTGTCCTAGGATTTTGACTCTAGGCCTGGGTACACGTCTTGAGGCTTTCCTGCCCAAAGGAAAGCAAGAACACTTCATTTAGAAACTCCACTTTTGGCTTCCTGGTAGCTAATTGGAGATGATAGCTCACAGGTCTTTGATGCCTATGATGGCTTTGAACCTCTATCTATAGATCTCAGCCAGTTAAGTAGCTAGGATTCCAGGTATGAGACACCAGGGCTGGGACTGAATTACACTTAAAAAAACATGAACTCTTCAGTCTCCTACATATAAATAAATCAAGATCCCCGATATGATATCTGCTTCTTCCTGAAGTAATTTGAAGTAATTACTTCCTGAAGTAATTGAGGAATTTGCTTACAGTGTAGCAATGGATTCCTGGCATATAGACAATGGTGATTGACATTTAGTTACTGGGTTTCTTCCTTTTCAATCATCTATCTGATTATTGCACTTCCTATACTGGTTTCTTACTGTGAACCCTGTGGCTCTGTTTTGTGATCAGTCTATAATCCCCTAAATAAGATATTCTCTTCCTGGAACTCTGAGAGAAATGAGACAGATGCCCAATTAGAAAATTGATCCAAAGCTTACAAATGTCAATGAACTCACTAACATGGATGGGGGGAAAGAATGTCCAATACAATAGATTTTAGCAGTGTCCTCTGGACAGCAAAGCTTCCAAGTTCTATGCCCAGATGACAGCCTCTAAAATATGGCTAATGAGGTCCAGGAGTTTGACCTGTTGATGGACTGTTTGTCTAGCTTTCACAAGATCTGACTGTATTCCTCGGTACCACATACACAGAAAAAGCTGGAAGTGGTGCTGTGGCTCATGTGGCCTTGAGCTGCAGCCTTGAGAAAGCCCAAGGACAGTGTCCAGACCCTGTGTTCAAACCCCAGGACTGGCAAAAATATGGCTAATTACAGCATATGCAGGAATTCAATTCTAAGTATTAAGTCTATCAAATAGTCCCCAGACAATTTAACAACAGAAATATCCTGAATATCAGTATCTTGAGTGGAGTTCCATTAGGAAGTAGTGGAATGAATGGAAACAAGGAGCCAAAGGAGAATGCCATGATGATACTCACTGTTTATTTGTTTAAAAATGAAATCTGGATAATAATGTGTCTATTGGTGATAAGGCAGGTGGAAGAGGAGAATGATGGAACAGATGACTCAGATGAACATACATTATACAGGTACAGGGACATGTTAATCTGAAATCTGTTGCTGCAAGTAAGTCAAGATAAAAAGTGTTAAAGAGAGAAAGTAGCTTAGTCCAATTATTAAATGATATACGATCAGTGTTTTCTGTGAAATACAAACAGTTGTTAAACTGTTTCAATTAAGTATATGTGGAGAGACAAGCACACAAGTGACACCAAAACACATTCATCTCTCCATAAGTAAAAATACATGATGAGCCACGCCTTTTACATTATTTATCTTACATCATTTGATTTGTCTCAACCATGTTCTCTAAATCAATAAACCTTCAGCAATGTAAAATAGCTTATGTATTCATTTTCCTACCAAGTCACAAGTAATGTTCATTTATTGCTTTCCCTGTGTGCCTGTGCTTCACGCCCAGAATCCTAGACACTCAGGAGGCATAGACCTGGGAATTTCATTTCAAAGCCATCCATGGCTGGGAAGTCCATTACAATTTTATATCCAATTAAACACACACACACATACACACACACACACACACACCACACACACTCATACACACAGAGACAGCAAGAGGTCGAGCTATGTCTGAAGTAGGAGAATAATAGCCTGGAGCAAAAAAGCTCAGGGAAAGTGTCCAGGCCCTAAGTTCAAGCCTGAGGACAGGTACAAATGAACAACAGCAAAAAGTACCCACCTTGCTTTCATTAGTCAGCAGCTAGAGGCTGACCATGCGATATGAGCATCTGAACACACCTGCGCATTAATAACCCCTAAATCCTTTCTATACAATGACTACAAACAAACAAACAATCTGGTTGTACATCATTTGCCAAGAAAGAAGAAAGCCCTGAGTTCAAGTAACCGTGCTACCAAAATAAAAAAGATCTCCATTTGTGCACTTTGATTGAGATAAGTTATCCATGATAGAAAATTCACATCTCAACCACTGTAAAATTCAGTTTGTTGGGCAACCATCTCCCGACATGTGCTGCCTATACAAATTTAAAATTTTTGCATTACAAAACTATATTAAGTGAAGTAAGCCACACTCAAAGGAACATAGGCTCAATGGTTTCCCTCATTTGTCATAATCAGTAGAAAACTTGGACTCTCCTAGCAGAGATTTACAATAGAACAAAATCTGGAGACATTAAGCCAGATAGTATGACACTAAATGTAAGGACCTCCAGGATAAGCAAAAATAAGCCATATAATGAGTTATTATTGTCCTTAATATACTGTTATTTCTAATCTCTTTTGCTGTCCCTTGGTTATTTCATATTGTTACAATATTTCACCTTGTTATCTGATATATCTTATATATGCTTAATTGGTTATTTGAAATAGGAGAGGGAAGGGGGAAATCAAGAGGAGCGGGGAGAGGGGGGAAGGGAAATGGGAACCATGTCATGAGAAAGGGTATCAGTATTTATGAAGTAATGTACCGTCTATTGGGTGAATATAATGTAACGCTTCTATTAATTATAATAAAAATATATGAAAAAAAAACAAAAAACTGAACCCCTACTTCAAGAAACACCTTGACCTAGCCAGCAACTTTCCCAGTATTCATGTTTCATGAATGATACTAATGAAACCAGACAATACAAATAATGTGTTCAGAGACGTAGGATTTACAGGACTGAGGGTCAACTATTCTTCCTTCTGCAAAACCATATTACAGATGTATTTCCTGGTTTGTACAACCTGCTCAGGACTCTTTGGAGTTTCCTGTTCCTCAGGCTGTAGATGAAGCGGTTCAGGAAAGGAGTGACCACTGTGTAAATCACTGAGGACACAGCGGTGCCCTGGGGAGAATGTGCCACAGCTGATGCAAAATAAATTCCCAATCCTGTCCCAAAGAATAAACACACCACTGACAGGTGAGAGCCACAAGTGGAGAAGGCTTTGTACTTCCCACCTGATGATGGAATTCTCAGCAATGAAGAAATAATTTTATAGTAAGAGAAAAGGATTCCAGAGATTGGAGGAAATCCATATATGGTAGCAACAACATATTTGAAAATACCATTTGTGAATGTGTGCTTACAGGAAAGATCCAGGACTTGAGAAGGGTGACAGAAGAAACTTGAGATTTCCAATTCCTTGAAATCGGTCATCTGCAATGCCATCCACACGTGCAGCTGTCCTTCCAAGAAGATGACAACAAGTGACAGCAGAACCAAGGAGACACAGAGACGAGGGTTCAAGATGAGAGGGTAATTCAGGGGATGACAGATGGCCACAAAGCGGTCATAGGCCATCACAGTAAGAAGCATAGCATCCATGTAGACAAAAATGTTGAAGAGACACATCTGTGTGAGCCAGCCTGCACAGGAGATGGCTCTGCTGTGACTCAGGAGTTTCACCAGCATTTTGAGTATGGTGGTGGAGATGAAGCAGATGTCATCCAAGGAGAGGATGGAGAGGAAGAATTACATGGTGGTGTGGAGGTGGGGGTCTGAGCTGATGGCCAGGATGATGAGCAGATTTCCCAGTAAGGTGGTCAAATACGTGGACAGAAAGAGTCCAAAGAGCATGGGTTGTAATCTTGGATCCTCTGAGATTCTCAGTAGAAGAAAATCTGTAACAAGGGTTAGATTTTGTGCTTCTTTATCACCTGGACAACTGCTCAAAAACAAAATCATCTTGATAGAAAATAAAACACATATCCAGGAATTGTCAGCTCTAATTACTTGAAAGTCAAGTATTTACAAGCTTGAATTTTGCACCACCTATGCAGTACAGTATACTAGTGTTTGTGAATTGTGGCAATTCTCTACTTCTAGAATCTTCTCAATCTCGGATGCCTTGTTCCTCAGGCTTTTGTCTCCATATGTGCCCCAGTGACAGGCATTTGTGTTGGAAAGCCAAGAAGATAAAGGCTGGCTAGAGCAAGGTCACCTGACAGTACAGCCCATCCTTGTAATGTAATGTGGGGGAACAGGTTCCAGGGCAGCAGGAGAGATCCAAGAATTTACTCATTTATGATGCATGTCTCTGTCTAGGAGCCTACTTTTATAGCCAGTGCACTGCCCTAGGCTCTAGGAAGCTCATCCACTGAGAGGGCTGGAGAGCGGGCTTTCATATTTAGATTGAGATTCTGGCTTGTAAACTGGGCTAGAGGATTTCAGGAAGATTCCCCTGGGGGAAGGGCCAGCAGTAGGTCAAGCCACTAGAGCAATATTGAGTTAGGAGAACAAAGCAGTTTCCCATCCATTAGTGCAGGGAGTATTTGTATCTCACGGAAAAGAAAATCCAATCCCATGAACAGTCGGGTCACTCCTTATTTATCTCCACTGTGACAGCATGCAGGCACAAATCTACTTCTGGTTCATCTCGACTTTCCTCTTCTTGTATTATGGTGTTTGTAGGGAAATGAGTAAGCCTGGACATGTGATACTGAGTGAAATACATCGGGTTCAGAGAAACAAAGGACATGTATCCTTCTTTAAAACATAAAAATTAAATCTCAATTATCACAATATATGTATACACATAGAGTCATGTGTATCAATGGACACACAAATTGACGAAAGTGTGGCAGGAAAGGATACTGATGGAACAACTCTCATCAAGTAAGGTATAGTTTAACCACAGGACTAGGAGGAAGCTGACACATCCTGCTCCTTAAAAATATACAGTGTTCCAGGGGCAAGTGGCTCACACTTCTAAGCCTAACTACCACAGAGGCTGAGGTCTGTGATTCACAGGTGGAAGCCAGTCTGGGACAGGGAATTCTGAAAATGCCTTGTTTTCAATTAACTAGGAAAAATGAGGAAGTTAGGAGCTAGAGGCTAAATGAGAAGACCTCCAGGATATGGAAGCAAGAGCCATATGATGTGTAATTTTTGTTCTTAGTGTCCTAGGTTATTTCTCATCTCTTTTATTGTCCCTTGGTTATTCTCATATTGTTACATTATCTTACCTTGTTATCTGTTATGTTGCATATACATTTATTTGTTTATTTGAAATTGGATAGGGAAGGGGGAAAACAAGATGAAGGGATTGGGTAGGGAGAGGCAAAAGGGCACAAAAACATGAGAAAGAGTATCAATGTTTTGGAAATAATGCACTTTCTATCTGGCAAATACAACGGTAACTTTTTTATTAATTACAATTAAAAAGGAAGGAATAAAAGCAGGAAGTGGAGCTGTAGCTTTGACCAAAAACCTCAGGGCCTGCACACATGCCCTCAGTTCAAGCCACAGAACCAACGTGTGTGTGTGTGTGTGTGTGTGTGTGTGTGTGTGTGTGTGATCGCACACACATGCACACACTACAGAAGGTGAAAGATATGAAATGAGAAAGAATGACCTAAAATCCAGAGCTCTGAGAAGGACACAGGGCATTCTGCCAAAAGTTTCATTGATGTAATGTCCTCTTGGCATTTTCACCATCATCACAATCTTCCTACTCATTCTCCTCTTTTCTCCTCCTCCTCCTATTTCTCCTTCTCCTCTTCTTCCTCCTTCCCCTCCTCCTTTCTGACAGCCTTAGGAGTACTTTGGAAACTGGTTTGAACCATTTATATCCTGCTACATTTGGTGAGCCACAAATGAGAATGAAAAGCACAGTACGTAAAGAATTCTCCATTACATACACTGGTACCCCTAACCGTCAACCCCTACCTGAAAATTCACTGAGGACATACACTTTCCAGTCTCCTTGTCTCCAAGTCCTTCACCACCCATCCTGCCTCACTCAGTTGCTTAATCTGCTTATCTCTTCAGGTATGACCCAGGTAGACAGATCTGAGGACCCCATATCTGGTGCCCAGCACAAATCCAGCCTCTGTCCTCAGGAAAGAGATGAAGACACAGAAGGAGCAGAGATGGTGGTGATGAGGAGACAGATATAGGACCAGTGTCCTAGAGACAGGGGAGGGAAGGCTCATCCTTGACTTGTATATGGCCTTGGAGAATTAATAAACACGGTCACAATTAACCAACATGTGTGTATTAACAAGTAATGCTCTGGACATTTCAAACACAGGGATGACAGAATCATATAAAATTTCCATGACTCATGGCCGGGAGTGTGGCCTAGGGTACTGTGCTCGCCTAGCATGCACAGAGCTCTATGTTCGATTCCTTGGCATGATGTACACAGAAAAATCCAGAAGTGGTGCTGTGACTCAAGTGGCAGAGCACCAGCCTTGAGCAAAATGTGTCCAAGGACAATGCCCAGGCTCTGAGTTCAAGCACTCAGACTGACAAAAAAAAGAAAATATTTTTAAGTAGTTGTGCACTGGATTTTTTAGTATCATGATTATTATTAATTTGTTGTACCAAGATGTTACAACATATCACTTTGTGAGAAAAATGAATTTTGGTTGTTTACAGCCTTTCTGTTTCACCAACTCTCCCAACCTCAATAATATCTTCAATATTCTATCTTTAAATAAATATTTGAATTACATTAATGTATTTGTACCAAGGAGCTGACACTCAATAGAGCAGTTGGTGAACACAGTGTATCTTGATCCATATCACCAGTTTTATTCTACTTCATTCTACCCAAACTCCCCTCCTTTCAATTGTCTTAATATTGTTGGGTATGTATGGAATTTTTAATAACATTTCTCCCCTTCTCACTTCAGTATACTATCCTCTGTCTTATCCTCTACATTTCCAGTACGTTATTTTCTTTTTTTCATATTTTTTATGGTAATTAATAGAAGGGATACATTATATGCACCAGATAGAAGGTGCATTAATTCACAAACATTAATACCCTTTCTCATGTCTTGGTCACCATTTCCCTCCCCCTAGCCCCACCCCTCATCTTGTTTTCCTCCCTTTCCTATACAATTTCAAATAACCAAATACAAATATATTCAATATATCAGATAACAAAGTGAGATACTGTAACAATATGAGATAACCAAGATACAGCAAGAGATGGGAGATAACAGGGTATATTAAGGACAAAAATCACTCATTATATGGCTTTTGTTTCTACATCCTAGAGGCCCTATCATTTAGCATCATACTATATCCAGTACGCTATTTTCTGATAATCATTTTGTTGGCTGGTATTTTGGGATTTCTAATGAATTACACCATTTAAACTCTATCCTAAATATATCATATTTCAGTTGATACATTGGTTTTCCCTTGTCTTGAGAACATAGTTATGAAATGTGTTTGACATCTTCATCTCTAGACATCAGTTTCTCTATTTTCCTCACATTAGTTTTATAAATTTCATTGCTCTAAGCCTTCAAGACTTTCCAGCTTCCTGGCATTCATTCTTGTGGACTGAGAGTGAATTTTCTAAGGAATGACACCATTTAAACTCCCTCACTGAACATAGCTCGCTTTAGGGTATAAATTGGGTACCTTTGCAAATTACCCCACATGAATATAATTGTGTAATTATAACTTAGATCTAACTACCACATATGAGAGAAAGTACGCATCCTTAGCATCTCTGGGTCTGGCTTGACTTCATTTGAATTTTGTCCTCAAAATTTATTTCTTCACAAATGATGGAAGCTCATTCTTCCTAAAGGAGGAGGACAATTCCCTTCTGTAAATATTCTTTCTTCACTAAGAAGCAGGTTTGAGTTCTCCTTTCTCCTCTTCATCTGTTAACAACAGTACGCCCTCAGAGTCTTGGAACAAACACACCAAAAATCTAACTAATCACCAGCTCTAAGCTTGTGTCTCCAATTCTACCTAACATTCAAAGTTCAAGCCCTTCATCCCTGCAGTGCAATAGCCCAAGCCCAGCTGGGTCCCCATACAACATTTTTGCAATGGATTAGGGTAGTCCCATATGATATATAAGAGTCCCAGGATTCACACATATATGGGGAATGCATTGAACTTGCACCCCGTGGAATGATCCTGAGGATCAGAAATATAAAGCAACAAGTGCACAGGGGCCCTACACATGTGAGGATTCTTAGGGGCACAGATTCCCCACTACAATGAGGAACTGGGCAGCCATATGGGAGGACAGCACCATGGAAAAGAGAAAAACAAACTATATGAAGGATGTGAGGATTCTGCTGTTGGTAGTTTATCAGACATGGATGGAATCAGCCCAGAGCACCCTCATTGGGTCAATGGAGCCAAGAAATGTCGTATCTAGACATAGTAAAATTCTAGTCATCCATTGGTGAGGATAGTATTTTATCACTGGGAAAGAACTGGAAAGTCCTGGAAAAAATTAAGTTAAAGGAAGTAAGTTAGACTCAGAGAGATACAGGATCCATGTTTTTCCCTTGTATGTGGAATATACATATAGCTCACAAACTCCTTAGTAAATACATCAGGTGGTATGATCTTGTATAAAAATGTATTCACTGATATATGGCAGATTCAAGAAGATCTCAAATTGTGTAATTTGATAGAAAGGCAAAATTAGGTTCAGAGAAATTAACATCAGGCAGTGGGTAGTGACAGGGTTTGGGTGGTGTCTAGGGATAGATGAGGAGAAGAAGATGGGGAGAATGCAGACACGCATCCAATGTATATCCCACAAAATTATGAAGAGTGAGTGATGGGGTGAGTAGGGGAAGGTGATAATATGGGAGGAGTGACTTTGATTGAGATATATTATATTCAAAAACTGCTTGGTAACTGTCAAATCCTTAGTACAACTACTTAAAAATAATAATTATAGGGGATAAAAGAACTTGTCATTGGCAGAATATGGTGGCAGTTCAGTGTTGAGTCTTTCTGTGCTCTCTCCAAGATACCAGTTCTGGCATCATAGGGGCAAGGTCCTACTGCAAGATTGATCCTAAGTTAGCTTTACCACAGAGATCTAAGTCAGAGAGAAAAAGGCAGAAAACCAGCAGAAGAGGACAGCACAGAGCAGAGCCAGCTGCTTGGAGCCACTGTGAAGACAAAACCTTTCTCCTGAACCTGAGCAGACAGCGCTTCTCGGCAGCTCAGACCTGCCGGCTCCAGAAAGAGCCAGACCAAGCTTGCGCAAGGCCAGAGTGGTTACCCAGCATGTCGCGGACCTGTCAGCTTCATGAAACCAGAAAACCCATCAAATTGTGAATACCTCCGTGGAATGGCATTGGGAAGGAATCCCATCCCCCACCAGCTGAAAGCAGCACCATCTTGACTGCTGGTAAAGACCCGACCAAAACAACTGGAGCCTGAGAAGTGGTGCTGGCAGTACCATCATTCAAAGTGGCAAAGGTTTTCCCAGAGGCAGCTTAGCCAGACAGCAGCCCCCATGCTAGTGGACATTCCTCCCCCTGGGTGGGGACACACTCCTGGTAAACAAAAAATAATGTTAATCTTCAGTTTGTCTTTGTGTGGGGCACAGGATAGGAAACTTTATCTCCACTAATTTCCGGATCCAAAACCTTCAAAAAGTCTTTTCTCTTACAATTTGGCTTTGCAGTTGTTCTGATCAGTTTGTTGATTGGGCAGGAAACAAAAAACATAACAGTGGCTTCATGAGGAGCTTTGTTTACCAGGACAGCGGCCACGCCAAGGGGTGGGACTTCCAAAAGTGCCAGGAACAGACATCTGGCCAAGCTGCCTGTGGGAATACATTTGCCATTTAGAATGATGGCGCTGCCAGCACCACTTCTCAGACTAGAGTTGTTTTGGCTGGGTCTATGCTAGCAGTCACGATGGCGCTGCTCTAGGCTGGTGGAGAAGGGGATCCCTTCCCAATGTCTTTCTATGGAGGTACTCAAAAATTGATGGGTTTTCTGGTATTGTGCCCAGAAACTTGAAGCTCCCCCCCATAGCCAGAGACCAAAGGTCAATGCAAATTGCAATGAGTCGTTTATTGTCGAGCTCGAGCACGGATCTCTGCACACTGATAGTTGAGTGCAGACCAGAGGCCCCGAACACAAGATTACAGCCCCTTTTACACATTTTTTTGGTAGGGGGAAGGCCCCAGCAAGTAATAGCAAAAAATCAATACGCCACATGGGAAATTTATACTATAATTCCATTAAATGATAGGTGCAATACAAAGCAGGAAAGGGGTCCTGGCTAATCATTGGTCATTCTAGCTGGCTGTCATTTTAAGAGGATGGTTTTATGCCAGATATGATTCTAGGGGGTTCTCCATGGTAATGGACTTGTGATTGGTTGACATTTGCCCTAGTTTGCTGGCCCTCACAAGTCCGACCTTATTGGTACCAGAGGGCTGCTATCTCTAGCTCCCGGCTTGGAATGTGTATACTCCTTACTACAGTGTAGCTCAGTCTGGGAACCAAGGACAAATGGGTGGTGGTAGATTAGCCACAAGGACAGCAGTTGCATTTCTCAGGGTTTTAGTAAGCAGATATACAGAAGCAGAAAGGCAAGTTAAGGAAATACAAGTGTAAACATACAAATGAATACAAGTATGAAAACACAAATGGGTAACATAGGTTTATAAAAATATACAGGTATTTTCTATGCTCCTCACTGGTTCTGTGAAGCTGGCAGTTCTGCGACATGGCGGGGTGATGGCTCTGGGCTTGCGCAGGCTCTGTCTGGCTCTGTCTGGCATTGGTCTGTGCTGCCAAGAAGAGCCGTGTGCTCAGGTTAAGGAGAAAGGCTTTGTCTCCGTTGTGGCTCCGAGCAGCTGGCAGCGCTCCACACTGTCTTCTTGCTTCAGTTTTCTGCCTTTTTCCTCTCTGCCTGAGATCGCTGTGGTGCTAAAGCTTACTTAATGTTGATCTTTGGGTATGAACTTTCCCCTATGATTCTAGAACTGGTATCTTGGAGAGAGCACAGAAAGACTCACACTGAACTGCCGCCATCTTCTGCCACTGACAAGTTCTTTTATCCCTATTATTATTATTATTATTATTATTATTATTATTATTTTAAGTAGTTGTACTGAGGATTTGACAGTTACCAAAGCAGTTTTTGAATATAATGTATCTTCATCAATGTCACTTCTCCAAAAATGTCACCTTCCCCTACTCGGGCCTTCACTCTCTCCTCGCTCCTAACTTTTTAATGACCCATGTGCTTCTTTCCATTTCACTGCGAGAATTCATACAACACAAAGCTTTGACTTCTCCCCCATATTAATGTCAAACTTGAGAGCACATATTCATATTGTAGTAGAAGGACAGTGACATATGTCTTAATAAAACCCCCTATTTATTTCTACAAAATGAAGAATTTATCATTATGTTTCTGAGTATCAGAAAATGGGGTAATGGAAGTGTAGAGGGTAGGACAGAGGATGGTAGAAGAATGAGGAGAGAAGAGGGGAAATGTTATTAAAGATTTTATACATACCCTTCAAAATGAAGACAATTTAAGGGAGGGGAGTTTGGGTAGAATGAAGGAGAATGAAAGTGTTGATAAGGATCAAGAAGCATTGTCTTCATCAACTGTTTTATTGAGTGGAAACTCCTTGGACAATTACTTTAATGTAATTCAGATGTTTATCTTTTTTAAAAAATAGAATACTAAAGATATTGTTGAAGTTGGGACAGTTGGGGAGACAGAAAGGGTGTCAACTACCAAAATAATTGTACTCACAAACTGATATGTTGAACTGTAACCACTTGGTACTACAAATTAATATTAACATGGTAATGAAGAAACCAGTGCACAACTACTTAAAATCCTATTCTTTTTTTTGCCAGTCGAGGGGCTTGAGCTCAGGGCCTGGACATTGTCCTTGAACACATTTTTCTCAATGACACTATTCTTCCAGTTGAGTCACAGCACAACTTCTGTTTTTTTTTCTGTTTAGGAGTTTCAAGGGAATTGAATGTAGGGCTCTGTGCATAATAGGCGAGGTCACTACTCTAGGCCACACTCCTGGCCACATGTCATGTATTGTTTTCATGATTCTGCCATCCCTGTGTTGTAAATGTCCAGAGACTTGGCCTATTAATACACACAGTTTGGTTAATTGTGACCTGTGGGTATTAATCCTTCAAGGCCATGTAGAAGCCAAGGATGAACCGTCCCTTTCTTGTCTGCAGGACACTGGTCCTATATCTGTCTCCTCATCAACACCGTCTCTGCTCCTTCTGTGTCTTCTTCTCTTTCCTGAGGACGGAGGCTGGACTTAGGCTGGGCACCAGATCTGGGGTGCTCAGATCTGTCTACCTGGGCCATAGCTGACGAGGGAAGCAGCTTAAACAATAGAATGGGGTGGGATGCGTGGTGAAGGAATGTTTTCTCTGCAGCATGAAGACACGTAGGATGGTTTGGGCATCACAGGTGGTGAGGATGCTCTTGTAAAATCTTACACACTAGGAGTCTGGAAAGTGTATGTCAGTGAATTTGCAGGTAGGGGTTGAAAGTTAGGGGTACTAGTATATGTAATGGAGAATTCTATAGCTACTGTGCTTTTCGTTCTCATTTGTGGGTCACCAAATGTAGCAGCATATAAATGGTTCAAACCACTTTCCTAAGTTCCTGGAGGTCCTTTCATTTTGCCTCCTCCTAACTTCCTGTTTTTGCTAGTTAAATGTAAACAAGAGTTTCTCAGAATTCCCTGCCACGGACTGGCTTCCACCTGTGAATCTCAGACCTCAGTCTCTGTAATAGTTAGGATTAGAAGTGTGAACAACCTGCCCCTGGAACACTGTGTAATTTTAAGGAGCAGGCTGTTTCAGCTTCCGCCTATTCATGTGGTTAAACTATAGAGAGGAATTGTTCCATCAGAATCCTTTTCTGCCACACTTTACTCAATTTGTGTGTGCATTGATACACACGACCCAATGTGTATTCATATATGCTGAAAATTGAGATTTAATTTCTATGGTTTAGAGAAAGACAAATACCTTTGTTTCTCTGAGCCTGACTTATTTCACTCAGTACCACATTTCCAGGCCTGCCCATTTCCCTACAAATGCCATAATACCAGAAGAGGCAAGTCCAGAGGAATCAGAACTAGATTCCTGCCTGCCTGATGAAAGAATAGAGATGAATAAGGAGTGACTGTCCATGGGATTGGATTTTCTTTTCAGTGGAATAAAAATATTCACTCCACTAATGGATGGGAAACTGCTTGGTTCTCCTAATTCAATATTGCTCTAGTCGCTTAAACTACTGCTCGCCCTTCCCCCAGGAGAATCTTCCTGAAATACTCCAGCCCAGTTTACAATCCAGAATCTCAATTTACACAAAAAATCCCACTCTCCCACCCTGTCAGTGAATGGCCTTCCACAAACCTAGGGCAGGGCTCTGGCTCCAAAAATAGGCCCCTAGACTGAGACATGCATCATAAACATGTAAAACTCTTAGATCCCTTCTGCTGCCCAGGAACCTGCTCCCCCACACTACAAAAGTGTGGGCTGTACTGTCAGGTGATCTGCCTCTAGCCAGCCTTTACGTTCTTGGCTTTGCAACACAGCTGTGTGTCACTGGGCAGACATGTACCAAAAATAGAGGAACAGGAATCACAGAGTGAGAAAATTCTAGAAGTAGAGAATTGCCACAATTCACAAACCCTAGAATACTGTACTTCATATGTAGTATATGGTTCAAACTTGTAAATACTTGAGTTTCAAATATTTAGAGCTGAAAATACCTGGATATATGTTTTCCTTTGTACCAAGACATTTTTGTTTTTGAGCAGATGTCCAAGTGATAAAGCAGCAGAAAATCTAACCCATGTTACAGATTACCGTCTCCTGAGAATCTCAAAGGATCCAAAATTACAACCCATGCTCTTTTGGCTCTTCCTGTCCCTGTTCCTGATCACTGTAATGGGAAATCTGCTCATCATCCTGGCCATCAGCTCTGAACCCCACCTCCACACCCCCATGTAATTTTTTCTCTCCATCCTCTCCTTAGATGACATCTGCTTCATCTCCACCACCCTGCCCAAGATGCTAGTGAACATGCAGAGTCACAGCAGAGCCATCTCCTGTGTAGCCTGCCTCATACAGATGTGACTCTTCATCTTTTTTTGCTGCATGGATGTTATGCTTCTTAATGTGATGGCCTATGACTGCTTTGTGGCCATCTGTCACCCCCTGAATTACCCTGTCCTCATGAACCCTCATCTCTGTTTCTCCTTGGTTCTGCTGTCTCTTGTTGTCAGCTTCTTGGAAGGACAGCTGCACGTGTGGATGGCATTGCAGATGACCGATTTCAAGGAATTGGAAATCCCAAATTTCTTCTGTGATCCTTCTCAAATTCTGGATCTTTCCTGTAGAGACACACTCTCAAATGATGTCTTCAAATATGTTGTTGCTATCATTTATGGATTTCCTACAATCTTTGGAATCCTTCTCTCTTACGATAAAATTATTTCTTCAGTGCTGAGAATTCCATTATCAGGAGGGGAGTACAAAGCCTTCTCCACATGTGGCTCTCACCTGTCAGTGGTGTGTTTATTCTTTGGGACAGTATTGGGTGTTTATGTTTAATCAGTTGTGTCACATTCTTCCAGGGGCAGTGCTGTGTCCTCAGTGATGTACACAGTGGCCACTCCTTTCCTGAACCCCTTCATCCACAGCCTGAGGAACAGGGACCTCAAAAGTGTCCTGGTCAGGGTGCTCAAATGAGGAGCTGACACCAGGAGTTATGAAATCCATCTGTAATATGGTTTTGCATTGGAAGAAAATTTAACTCATATTCCTGTAAATCCTACCTGTCTTTGCACATTCTTTGTATTTGTCTGGTTTCATCAATATAATTGATGGCACAGGAGCACTAGAGAAAATCGTTGGCCATGTCAAGGATATTAATAGTCAGGATTCAACTGATTTAAATGCATAAAATTTTAGTTTGTAAAGATGACACATGCCTGCAAATGATAGTTCAATTGAATTTTACAGTGGTTTAGATATGAAGTTTCTGTCATCGATATTTTACCTCAATAAAAGTGGACCAAAACAGATTATTTTGGTTTTGGTAGCACTGGTGTTTGAACTTGGGGCTTTCTCATTTTTTGGCAAATGATTTACGACAAACACGTTGTTTTTAGTTATTTTATACATAGGTTCCAGGGATTTTTTTGTGGTTCAAGGGGACGAACTCAGTGTGAGTGCTTTCCCTGAGCGCTTCAGATCAAGTCCAAGCCCACCTTTGACCAAAGCCCCACTTGACATTTTCTAGAGGAAATTTTGAGATAAAAGTCTCAAGTCCTTTTGTGCCCAGGCTGGTTTTGGACCTTAATCCACAGGTCTAAGCCACCCAAGTAGCTAGGATTACTGGCTTGAGCCACCCCACCGGCTAGGATCTAGTGCTTGTTAAAGAACAGGACCGGCCAGATGCCCAAATTTCAGGTGTGAGCCTCTTCTTCCTGACTAACGAAAGTAAGATGGGTATTATTTTTGAGGTTTCCTTGTTGTTTTGTTAGTTTGTTTGAAGCAGTGCTGGTGCTTGAACTCAGGGTCTGGACACTGTCCGTGAGCTTTTTTGCTCAGGTCTATTCTTCTACTACTTGATGCATAACTGCACTTCTGGGTTGTGTGTGTGTGTGTGTGTGTGTGTGTGTGTGTGTGTGTGTGTGTGTGTGTGTGTGTGTATCTTTAATTGGAGCTCAAATTCTTATGGACTTTCCAGCCCTACATGGCTTTGAAACTGAAATTCTCAGGTCTCTGATCCTGAGTCTCTTGGCTATTCTGTGTGAACCACAGGCACAGAGCTAAACCTGTTTTTCTTCATAGAAAGCTTTAAATGATTATTATTTGTGACTGAATAGGAAAGTGAGTACATAAGCTATCTTACATTACAGAAGGTTTATTCATTTAGAGAATATGTTTGAGACAAATAATATGATATAAGATCAATAATGTAAAATGTATTTTTTTAATTATCGGGAGAAGAATGTGTGCTGATATCATTTGCGTGCTTGTTCTCCACACATACTTAACTGAAACACTTTTACAATAGTTTGTATTTCAAAGAAGTCACTGATGATAGTTAAAGACCATATCATTTAATAATTTGAATAAGCTACTTTTTCTCTTAACTTCTTTGTAGAAACATATTTCAGATTAGCAAGTCCATACACTTGTACAAAGTATCCTCATCAGATTCATCTCTTCCATCATTCTTCTCTTCCACCTACCCTTTCACCAATGTGCACATTGCGATCCAAATTTCATTTTTTACACACATGAACATGGATTATCATGACTGCATTCTCCTATGGCTCCTTGTTTCCATTCATTCTCATACCTCCTAATGGAACCCCACTCAAGACAGTGATATTCAGAATATTTCTGTTGTTAAACTGTCTTACTCAAAAATCTTACACCTTTGAATTGCATTCCTCTATATGCTATAGTTAGCCACATTTTTGCCAGTCCTAGGTCTTAAACACAGGATCTGGACACTGTCCTTGGGCTTTGTCAAGGCTAGAGCTCAAGGCCACTTGAGCCACAGCAACACTTCCAACTTTTTTTTTCTACTGAGGAATCAAACCCAGATCTTCGTGTATGCTAGGCATACAGTCCACCACCAGGGCAAATTCCTGGCCCCAATTAGCCATATTTTTGATGCTGTCATCTAGGCATAGAACTTGGAAGCTTTGCTTTCCAGAGGACAAATATAAAATCTATTGTTTGGGACATTTTTTTACCTCTCATCTATGTTAGTGACTTGATTTGGATTTGTAAGCTTTAGATTAATTTTTCTAATTGTGAGTTCTGCAAATCAGGTTCCATGATGGTAGGAGAGCCTGTCATCAGCCTGTCCTCTGGCATCTCATCAAATCTCCAACACCATATGATGCTGCAGCTGAAAATCCTCCATGTCCACCTATACAGAATACATTCTTTTTTTAATATTTTTATTGTAATTAATAGAAGTGTTACATTATATTAATCAGACAGAAGGTGCATTACTTCACAAACATTGATACCCTTTCTCATGTTTTGGTCCCTATTTCCCTCCCCCAGCCCCACCCCTCATCTTGTTTTACCCCCTTCCCTATCCAATTTCAAATAACCAAATAAACCTATATAAAATATATCACCTAACAAGGTAAAATACTGTAACAATATGAAATAAGCAAGGGACAGCAAAAGAGATGAGAGATAATGTAATACATTAAGGACAACAATTACTCATTATATGGCTTTTGTTTCTATATCCTGGAGGTCTTTTCATTTAGCAGGAGACCCCTTAATCACCGAGTATAGTAATTTAGTGGCAGAAAAACCTGTCTCATCACCTCTCAAACCCAAATCTTAGACATTCTTCTTCCAGAGTACATTCTGTGAGATTCTTTTTCCTTTTCTTTTCTTGTCTTTTCTTCTTTACCCATCCTGGAGCCTGAACTGAGCGCTGGGGCACTGTCCTTGGGCTTTCTGAAGGCTAGTGCTCTACCACTTGAGACATAGCCACTTCTTCCTTTTTCTCTCAATGTGGTATCAAAGACTCAAACCCATAGCTTTGTGCATGCTTGGCAAGCACTGTACCACCTAAGTATGCTCTCAGTCCTGTATAATCCATTCTGAAGAGAGAAAGCTGTGGTCTTTGTTCAGCTCTGGAGCTTAAACTTTGGGCCTGTGCACTGTCCCTGGGCCTCTTATTCTCAAGAACAGTGCTCTCCCACTTGAAGCATTTAGGTTGTGTAAACTGGAAAAAAGTTTTGTTTACTTTTTCATATATTTTTATTTTAGGGTTACATTAGATTCACCAGATAGAAGGTACATTAGTTCACAAACATTTATACTCTTTTTCATGTCTGGATCCCCATTTCACTCTCCCACTTCCACCCCTCATCTCTTTTGCCCTGTTCCCTATCTGATGTCAAATAACTAACTAAACATATATACAATATATTAAATAACAAGGTAAAATACAATAACCATATGAGATAACCATGGGATAGCAAAAGAGATGAGAAATAATCAGTAGAAACCTTGGGATCTCCTGGCAGAGATTTACAATAGAGCAAAACCTAGATAAGGCCATATAGTATGACGCTAAATGAAAGGAACTCCAGGATATAGGAAAAAATCCATATAATGAGTGATTGTTTTCTTACAGTGTAGTTTGTTTTGGGTACATATGGCTCACACCTGTGTTCCTAGCTATTCCAGGCACTGAGATCTTAGGATCCCAGTTCAAAGCCAACAGAGGCAACAAAGGCCATGAGAATCTTATCTCCAATTAACCATCAAAGAGCCAAAAGTAGAGGTGTGACTCAGGGGTAGAAAGAGAAGAAAAATCTCAGTGAGGTTCCCAGAATCTGATTACAAGTCCTTGAGCTAGCATACACACAAAAAGAAGGAAAGAAAGAAAGAAAGAACGAAAGAAAGAAAGAAAGAGGAAAGGAAGGAAGGAAGGAAAGAAGGAAGAAACGAAGAAATGGAAGGAACCAGGATGGGAATTAGAAAACCAGGAAGAAGAACCAGGATGAAGAAATGAAATCTCCTTAGAGATAGATGGCTCAGCATAGTATTTTCTAGTGCTGAATTATCTGTATGAATTAAGGGTGAGAAACCAATTGTCTATGTTTTCTACAATGTTTACAAGAATCATATCATCAGAAAATGTCACTATTTCTTTATTAATAAAGAAAGTATACATGGGTGTTTCTTTATAGATTGGATGAGATTGAGTTTCACCAACCAGGATGATTTCTGTGGATTTTTCTCCAGTGATCTTGGAAGAGGAGCCTCTACTGTTCTTTGACCAAAAACATTCCATATAATGTTCATTTTCTTTCTTTCTTTTTCTCTTTCTTTCTTTCTATCTTTCTCTATTTCTTTCTGTCTCTTTTTCTTTTTCTTTCATGATTCTTTGTTTATTTTTGATAGTCCTGGGGATTGAACTCAGGGCCTGGGCTCTATCCTGAGCCTCTCTGTTCTCAAAGCTAGCACTCTACCACTTGGAGCCACAGCAACACTTGCAGAGACTTCTGTGTATGTGGTACAGAGTTGGTCAACCTAGTGCTTCCAACTTTCTAGGCAAGCATTCTATCCCTAAGCCACATGCGCAGCCCCTTCTATTCTAATATAGTTGAATGTCTAAAATGAGTACCTAGAAGTTGATTGAAATGAAGAATGTGGAATAGAGTACCATTTTACAAATATACATATAAAGGCCTGCTGGATCACAGGTGACTATGAACAAATGTATTGACAAACAATGGACTATACAGGAGATGATTCCAATGGTGTGATTTTTGAGCCATGAAGTTATTAGGTAACCTAAAAAATATGAAGTAGCTTGTACTTGAAGTGTTGGGGATGGGGATCAAACCAAGAGGAAGGGTGTAGAAGGGTGAGGATGGAATGGTAAGGGAGAAAACAGTCATGATATTCAGTAAGCATATTCAATATTATCCACTATATGTGAAAATGAAAGTAGGACAATCAGGAGATGTGTAGGGTTGAGAGATATGGGGTGGAATGATGAAAGGTGTGACGCAGACCCTGATACATAAAGTGACATACTAAATTGTGAACACTTTGACATCCACTTAAAAACAAAACTATTCCTTGTTAGGAGTGTGGTTATTTCCATGCTGATTTCAATGGTCACTTATACACAGAATTACTCAATCTAAAACATTAAAAGCCTTTATCTACAGATCTGGCCAGATACTCTGATGTTACCGTTGCACATGTGATCCTCTGTCTCATGGTTAATAAAAGTTGCGTCGTACGTTGGGGTGGAGAGTTACTTATTTGTTTGTACCAGTCCTCAGGACTTGGTACTATCCATAAATTTCTTTCCTGAAGACTAGGGACCTATAACTGGAACTACACCCCACTTCTGACTCTGTGTGTATATGTGTGTGTGTGTGTTTAGTTGGAAATAACAGTTTTATGGGATTTCCAACTGTGGCTGACCTCAAAATGCAAATCGTGAGATTTCCTCCTTGTGAGGAGCTAGGGTAGCAACCGTGGACCAACAGCCTGGCTGTTAGAGTTTTGGGTCAGGAAAAAAATAATAAATGACCTTTCCTTGCAAATGTACCTAGAAAAATGTTAAATACACTCTCTCACATGACAAAAAGTTCATGGGCCTGTAGAATATGGTTGAAACAAATGAAATGGCCTAAAATAAATCATACGATATGTGTGCCTCATAGTTCATAGTTTTTAATTATGGGGAGGCTATGTGTATCCTGATGTCACTTCTGGAATATGCTATAGCATACTACCACGGGCATTTAACTGACAATTCTAAATAAAATTTTGCATTTCACACGAGTCATTGATGAGAGTTAAATATAAGATACATTCTGTTTTTAACCATTTTTGTGCTGGACCTTGTGGTTGAACTCAGGGATTAGACACTGCCCATGAGCTTTTTGGCTCAAGTCCACTGCTCTACACCTTGAGCCACAGTGCCATTTCCAGCCATTGCTGAGTTGTTTATTGGAGATCAGTGTCTCACAGACTTTCCTGCCCATGCTGGCTTAAAAACCTGATCTTGCAAGTATAAAAGCATAATGAAAGAAATTAAAGAGGACACCAGGAAAGGGAAAGACATCCCATGATCATGGATAGGGAGAACCAACATAATGAAAATGGCTATACTGCCAAAATTGATTTAAAATTCAATGCAATCCCCATCAAAATCCCAAAGATATTCTTTACTGAAACAGAAGATATAATCCAAGGATTCATATGGAAAAGAAAAACCTAGAATAGCCAAAACAATTCTAGGTGGTATTACAACCAGACTTAAACTCTACTATAGATCCATAATAACAAAACCACTTGATATTGGCACAAAAACAGACCAGAAGATCAGTGGAACAGAACCACATACCTATAGTCAACTTGTATTTGACAAATGAGCCGAGATATACAGTGGAAAAAACACAGTCTATTCAATTATTGGTGTTGGGAAAACTGGGCAGCAACATGCAGAAAAGCAAAAATTGACCCTAGCCTTTCGCCATGCACAAGCATTAACTCAAAGTGGATTAGAGACCTCAATGTCAGACTGGAAACTGAAACTGCTACATGATAAAGTAGGAGAGACACTGGAACTCATGGGCAAAGGCAAAAGATCCCTGAACAGAATCCCAGGGTCACAACAGATTGGACTACCTAAAAATATTGTCATTTTCACGATGTTGATTCTTTTTTTTAAATTTTTTATTGTAATTAATAAAAGGGTTACATGATATTTGCCATATAGAAGGACGATGTTGATTCTTCCAATTAAGGAGCATGGAGGTTTTTCCATTTCCTCATTTCTGCTTTAATTTCCTTTTTCTGGGTTTTAAAGTTTTCATCAAAAAGGTCCTTTACATTCTTAGTTAAGCTAATTCCTAGGTCTTTTATTTTCTTTGAGGCTATTGTGAAAGGAGTTGCTTTTCTGATTATTGCCTCATTCTTCTCACTGTTGGCATAGAGGAAGGCAGTTTATTTTTGAGGGTTAATTTCATAGCCTGCTACCCTTCCAAAGTTTTGAATCAGCTCGAGGAGCTTGGGAGTAGATTCTATAGGATACTTTAAATACAAAATCATGTCATCTGCAAAAAGGGATAATTTTACTTCCTCGTTCCCTACTTGGATCCACTTTATGCTTGCTTCTTGCCTTATTGCACTGGCTAGGAATTCTAATACTATGTTAAAGAGGAGTGGAGAGAGTGGGCATCCTTGTCTCGTTCCTGATTTTAGAGAGAATGGCTTTAGCTTTTCGACATTAAGTATAATACTAGCTGTGGGTTTGTCATAGATTGCCTTTATTATACTGAGTAATGTTCCATGGATTCCTAATTTCTCCAGAGCTTTTAGCATAAAAGGGTGTTGGATCTTGTCAAATGCTTTTCTGCATCTATTGAGACATTCATGTGATTTTTGTCCTTGCTCCTGTTGATGTGTTGAATTATATTACTTGATTTGCATATGTTGAACCAGCTTTGCCTCTCTGTGATGAATCCTGTTTGATCATGTGTATAATTTTTTTGATGAGTTGTTGGAGATGGTTGGCCAGTATTTTGTTGAGACGTTTTGCATCAATATTCATCAAAGAAATGGGCCTATAGTTCTCTTTCTTTGATGGATCTCTGTCTGTTTTGGGGATGAGGGTTATACAAGTTTCAAAGAATGAGTTTGGCAAAGAGCCTTCATTTTCAATTTCTTTGAAGAGCTTGAGGAGTATTGGTGTGAGGTCTGTTTTGAAAACTTTATAGAATTCACCTGTGAATCCATCTGGCCCTGGGCTTTCCTTAGTTGGAACTTCTCTTATTGCCATTTTTATTTCAGTGCTTGAAATAGGCCTATTTAGTTGGTTTAGGTCTTCTTGGTTCAGTTTGGGTATGTTAATATTGGCTAGGAATTCATCCATTTCTTCTAGATTCTCAAATTTGTTGGCATGAAGATTTGAGAAATATTTCCTCATGATCCTCTGGATTTTGGTAATTTCTGTCGTAATATTACCATTCTCATGTGTGATTTTGTTTATTTCGGTATGCTCCCTTCTTTATTTGGTAAGATTTGCTAAGGGCCTGTCAATTTCGTGAATTCTTTAAACAACCAACTCCTTGTTTTGTTGATTCTTTCTATACTTTTTGGACTCCAATTCATTTAATACTGCTTTGCTTTAAGAATTTGCTTCCTTCTAGTGGGATCTGGTTTTTTTTTGCTCTTCTTCCAGGCGCTTAAGGTGACACGTTAAATTGTGGGTTTGTGATTTTTCCAATTTGTTATTGTAGGCACACAGAATGCTATGCTGCCTTTGCTATGTCCCAAAGGGGCTGGTATTTTGTGTGCTCATTTTTGTTGAATTTCATGAACTGTTGGATTTCTGTTCTTATCTCTTCGATGACCCATTGTTGATTCAACAGTGTATTGTTCAATCTCCATGAGTTGCAGGGTTTTATTTGTGGAGACTGGTGTTCAGTTCCAATTTGATGCTCTTGTGGTCTGAGAGAGTGCAGGGAATAATTTCAGTGTTTCTGAATCTGCCCAGGTTTGTTTTACTCCCTAAAATGTAGTCTATTTTGGAAAATGTTCCATGTGCTGCTGAAAAAAATGTATATTGTGTTGTTATGAGCTGAAATAATCTGCAGATACCTGTTAGATCTCGTTGGTCTATACAGTTGTTCAATTCTAGGGATTCTCTGTTGAGTTTTTGCCTTGTTGATCTGATCATAGGTGAGAAAGGTGTATTAAGGTCACCAAAAATCACTGTGTTTTGATCTATGTATAGTTTCAAAGAATGTAAAGTTTGCTTGATGAAGTTCGGTGCTCCGGGATTAGGTGTGTAGATATTTAGGTTAGTTATGTCCTCCTGGAGGAGAGATCCATTTATTAGTATGTAGTAACCTTCTTTGTCTTTTCTCACTAATTTTAGTTTGAAGTCTATTTTATCTGATATGAGGATGGCAACTCCAGCCTGTTTATGGGTGCTGTTACCTTGATAAATTTTGTTGCAAACTCTCACTTTAAAAGATGATTGTGTTTTGGGGCAAGATGTGTCTCATGAAGACAACAGAAAGATGTATCTTGCTTTTTGATTCTGTATTTAAAAAATCCTATAAACTCCACTCCCAAGCTTCTTGAGCTGATTCAAAACTTTGAAGGATAGCAGGGTATAAAATTAACCCTCAAATATCAACTGCCTTCCCGTATGCCAACAGTGAGAGGAATGAGACAACAGTCAGGACAGCAACTCCTTTTGCAATAGCCTTAATACAAATAAAGTACCTACAAATCACCTTAACTAAGAATGTGAAGGACCTTTTTGATTAAAACTTTAAAACCCTGAAAAAGGAAATAAGCAGAACTGAGGAAATGGAAAAATCTCCCATTCTCCTAGTTTGGAAGAATCAACATTGTGAAAATGACAATCTTGCCAAGGGCAATACCCATCAATACCCCAATGTCATTCTTTCAAGAAATAGAAGAGGCAATCCAAATTTCGTATGGAATAATAAAAGACCCTGTATAGCAAAAACACTTCTTATCAGAAGGAACAGCGCTGGAGGAATTTCAATACCAAACTTTAGCCTCCATTACAGAGCTATAATTATCAAAACAGCTTGGTAAAGGCACAAGAACAGGCCTGAAGACCAATGTAATAGAACTGAGGACCCAGATATTAAACCACAGACCTATGGCCACCTAACCTTGGACAAGGGAGCAAAAAAAATAGAATGGAAGAAAGACAGCCTCTTCAATAAGTGGTGCTGGCAGAACTGGTTAAGCACCTGCAGAAATCTAAAGTTGGGTCCTTATTTGTCACCCTGCAGTAGAATTAATTCCAAATGGATCAAAGACCTGGATGTAAAGCTGACACACAGAAAACTTTACAAGAAGGAATAGGAGACACATTAGGCCTCCTTTGCACAGGTCCAAACTTTCTTAATAAGGACCAAGAAACACAACAAATCAGAGAAAGGCTGGATAAGTGAGACTGCATTAAACTGCAAAGCTTCTGTATGGCAAAGGACATAGCTGGTAATTTAATTAGTAAGCCTACAGAATGGGAGAAGATTTTTGCTAACCATACAACAGACAAAGGCCTCATATCTAAAATATATCAACAGCTCAAAAAATTGAATCACTCCAAAACTAATCTCCAAAGAAACAACCATCCCATTAAAAGATGGGCCAAAGACTTAAAGAGAGTCTTCTCTGAACAAGAAACAAAAATGGCCTATAGACACATGAAGAAATGCTGAACATCTGTGGTCATAAAAGAAATGCAAGTCAAAACAACTCTAAGATTCCACCGCACTCCAGTTAGAATGGCCAGGATGAGGAAAACTAATAACAACAGATGCTGGAGGGTATGTGGCCAGGAGGGATCACTACTACACTGCAGTGGGAGTGCAAACTCACTCAACCACTATGGAAAGCAGTATGGCAGTTCCTGAAAAGAATAAACATAGAGCTCCCCTATGACCCAGGAATTCAACTACTTGGCATTTACCCATTCATTCGGAAACAAGGGCGTACTAAATCCACTAGCACAACGATGTTCATTGCAGCACTATTCACCATAGCAAAGATATGGAACCAACCCAGATGCCCTTCAGGTGATGAGTGGATCAACAAGATGTGGTATTTATACACAATGGAATTCTACGCTGCTGTCAGAAAGAATGACATCGCCCCATTTGTAAGGAAATGGAACGACTTGGAAAAAATCATATTAAGTGAAGTAAGCCAGACTGAAAGGAATATAGGCTCAATGGTTTCCCTTGTTTGTCATAATCAGTAGAAAACTTGGGCTCTCCTAGCAGAGATTTACAATAGAGTAAAACCTAGATACATAAGGTCATATAGGATGACACTAAATGAAAGAACTTGCAGAACATAGAAAGAAAAGCCATACAATGACTGATTGTTGTCCTTAATGTACTATGTTATCTCTCATCTCTTTTGCTGTCCTTTGGTTATCTCATACTGTTATAGTATTTCACTTTGTTATCTGATATATTGGATATATGTGTATTTGGTTATTTGAAATTGGATAGGAAATGGGGGAAAATAAAATGAGGGTGGGGGTGGGGAGGGGAGGGAAATGGGGACCAAGACATGAGGAAGGGTATCAATGTATTTGAAGTAATTCACCTTCCATCAGGTGAATGTAATGTAACCCTTCTATTAATTACAATAAAAATATATGGAAAAAAGTGTGAAAATAAAAAAATAAAATTTCTGTATAGATATAAGTATAGTCGCAAAAGTAGGGAGATAGCCAACCAATTGGGAAAAGACATTTACCAATAATACAATTGACAAATGCTTAATATCCAGTATCTACAGGGAACTCAAGAAACTAATCCCCCCGAACCCAACAAGCCATTCACCAAATGGGCAAGGGAACTAAAGAGAGACTTCTCAGAAGAAGAGATTAAAATGCAGAAAAGTATATGATAAAATGTTAATCATCCCTACTCATAAAGGAAATGCAAATAAAAACAACCCTATGATACCACCTTACCACAACAAGAATGGCCAAGACTTTGTACTCAGACAATGACAGGTGCTGGCGGGGTTGTGGAGAAAAAGAAACCCTCCTGCACTCCTGGTGGGATTGTTAACTAGTTCAGCCACTCTGGAAAGTAGTGTGGAAGTTTCTTAAAGAACTGAAAATAGACCTTCCCTACGATCCTGCCATTCCACTTCTGGGCATATACACTGAACATCATAACCCGATATGATAAGGATACCTGCTCAGCTATGTTTATCTCTGCACTATTCACAAGAGCTAGGTGATGGAAACAATCCAGATGCCCTACTGTGGATGAATGGATATAGAAAACGTGATATATATATATATATATATATATATAAATGCATACAATGGAATTCTACATAGCAAACAGACAGAATAAAATAATGGCATTCGGAGGGAAGTGGATGAATCTAGAGAGAATCATGCTGAGTGAGACAAGTGAAGACCAAAAGAATAAAAGGTGCATGGTGTCCTTAATATGTGGCTATTAGATTCAAAGAGTAGAAGAGCGAGGACACAATATTTGCATACCCAATGCTATGGACATGGTAATGGAAATATAAACATAACTATATAGACATAAAAACCTATGACTTTATAGACATAATATTTTATTTCATAAATTAATATGTTTCTATGACATACAAACCCTAAACCTAATTTTGATTAAATTCTAAAAACTAAGTCCCAGTGATTGTATATAGAGATTCCCTTCTTGAACATTTGTTTGTTAAACTTGTTATTTGAAATATGATATAAAAATCAATGTTAACAAATTCTTTAATTAAAAACCCTGATCTTTCACTCACAGCACCCTGAGTAGCTAGGATCACACATGTGAGCCAGCAGTGCAGCCTCGTTTTGGAGATATTAATTCTTCACTTGTTTGTAGACAGAACTTTCCATTTAAGACATTCATGTACGTGTACAACGAATCTTAAACCCAATCACACCTTCCAAAATACTCCCTCTCTCCCCCCCACTTGCCACATTAATATCCACATTCCTTTTATACATGCACATTGAGGATGGTGACAAAATTCTCTCAATGTCTGTTCAATGATTCCATATGATATATTCCTTCCTGCTAGTCACCCATTCAAGACAATGATATTCTAGATATTTCCTTTATGAACTGTCTGGGAACTGTCCAAAGGGTTTGCAATGTGGAATAGCCTCCCTGTATACTCTATAATTACCCATACTTTTCATCTTGTCATCTTTGCAGAGACAGACCAGTTTTGTTTACCAAAGGACATGCTTCAAAACTATACTTTTAGGTATTTGTTCTCGCTCACCCCCCACCATGTTATGGGCTGCCTAGAGATGATTTGTTCGGCATCAGTTTGGCAAATTGTGAGCTCTGTGAATTGTGCATCCACTATCATAGAAGAGCCTATTACCAGCCAGTCCCCTGACATCTCCCTAAATATCTCCAATGCAATATTAGCCCCAGTTGGAAATTCTCCTGTGTTGCCCTACTCATGATCCACTGTGAGGATTGAGCCTGAGGTTTTCATACACTTCAGGCATGGCACAATCTTTTCATCTGTACTTCATGGACATGACCCAACAGAGAAGCAACACAACCAAGTGTGGAGTGAGTGTACCACACAATTCAGACAAGCGTGCTTTCTGCAAAATTCCTGGTGATTTAGAGTTTTCCTTCTTGTCAAGAAATACAGTCAAATGCCTTGTTTCCTAACTAAAGAGCTAACAGCTGTAAGGACTGCTTCAATATAATGAAGACAAGCCAGTAATTTGGTATCCTGTTAGAGGAGTCTCAGGAGTAACAGTAGTGAAGAATGTAAAAATTATTGATCTGTTCTATAGAATGTCACAGGATTCTTACTTAAAATTTATTATTGTTTACTGCAGTCTGTCTAGTTATCTAACAGGATATGACTGAACACTCAATTCATATGGAAGTGGTGGTAGATGGTTAGATAAAAAACAGTGTGAATCTAACTTTCTATTAGTTTATTGTCACCGAATATTAAATACTGAAAAGTGGTGTGATAGACTTTGTTAGTCCCCCAGTGAGAATCTGAACATCTGTTTCATTTCTCTCTGATTTCCAGAAAGAGAACACTAATTTCTTCTGTAGGGGATTATTGACTGATCACAAAACAGCCACCAGGGTCACAGCTAGCAACCCGTATAGGAAGTGCAATAATCTGATAGATGATTGAAAAGGAAGAAACCCAGTAACTAAATGTCAACCAACATTCCCTACATCCCAGGAATCCCTTGCTCCACTGTCAGAAAAATCCTCAATTCCTGAAATTACTTCAGGAAGAAGTAGATGTCATATTGGAGATCTTAATTTATTTATATGTAGGAGACTGAAGAGTACGTGGTTTTTTTTTTAAATTATGCTACAATCCAAGCCCTGGTGCCTCATACCTGGAATCCTAGCTACTCAACAGGCTGAGTTCTGTGGATAGAGGTTCAGAGCCAGCGTGGGCAGCAAAACCTGTGAGCTCTCATCTCCAATTAGCTACCAGGAAGCCAAAAGTGGAGTTTCATACTAAAGTGTTTGAGATTTCCTTTGAGCAGGAAAGCCTCAAGGTCAGGACCCAGGCCTAGAGTTAGAATCCTAAGACACACAAAGACACAAAGACAGAGAGAGAGAGAGAGAGAGAGAGAGAGAGAGAGAGAGAGAGAGAGAGAGAGAGAGAGAGAGAGAGACAGAGCAGAGACAGAGAGAGACAGAGACAGAGACAGAGAGAGAGAGACAGAGAGAGAGAGAGACAGAGAGAGAGACAGAGAGAGACAGAGAGAGAGAGACAGAGAGAGAGAGAGAGGGAGAGAGAGGGAGAGACAGAGAGAGAGACAGACAGACAGATAGACAGACAGAGAGACAGAGAGAGACAGAGACAGAGACACAGAAACAGAGACAGAGTGACAGAGACAGAGAAAGACAGACAGAGGCAGAGACAGAGAAAGACAGAGAGAAAAGGGGGGGATGGAGGGAAACAAAGATGAAACTTAGAAAAAAAGCAAGGATGAAGAAATCTCCTGGGGTATTGCAGGCACGGTAGAGGATTTCCTAGTCCTGGACTCTCGATGAGAAATTGCTTTGGATCATGCAGCTCTGTATATTTTACAGAGTTTTCATAAGTAGGACAATTTGAATTTTTCACCATGGCCCTATTCACTATTTCCGTATCATAAAATGGAGCATGTAGGCATGCTTCTTTACAGATTGGATGAAAATGAATTTCACAGATTAAAAAATCACACCTGTGAAGTAGACTGTAATAAAAATAAGCTGTATTTCCTGTGATCAGAAAACACTGCCTATAATGTCCTAACACAGTTGAGTATTTAAAATGAATATATGAAAGGGAATCAATGAGAAAGAAAAAAATCTAGGATGATTGGGTTTGGGATAACTGAAAAGTATCGGACAGAATGTTGTTATGAACTGTGCATATTTGAGTTCAGAATGATTGTTGAATTCTGACTTCTTCACTAAGTATTGCTCTCTCTTTATATCGAAGATCTCCAACTAATGCAGAGATGTGTAATCTAACACATATCTCAGAATTTTCCCTCCTGGGACTCTCAGATGACCCTGAGCTACAACCCATGCTCTTTGGGCTCTTCCTGTCCACGCACATGATCACTGTAGTCAAAAATCTGCTCATCATCCTGGCTGTCACCTCTGACCCCCACCTCCCCACTACCATGTACTTCTTCCTCTCCAACCTGTCCTTAGCTGACATTGGCTTCACCTGCACCACAGTCCCCAAGGTGCTGGTGGACATCCACACTCACAGCAGAGCCATCTCCTATGTGGGCTGCCTCACACAGATGTCTATTTCTCTCATTTTTGGTTGTATGGAGGTTTTGCTTCTTACTGCCATGGCCTATGACCACTTTGTGGTCATCTGTCACCCCCTGAATTACGCACTCATCATGAACCCTTGTCTCTGAGTCTTCTTGATTCTGCTGTCATTTGTCGCCAGCACCTTGGAAGGACAACTGCATGTGTGGATGGTGTTACAGCTGACCGATTTCAAGCTTTTGGAAATCCCAACTTTTTTCTGTGATCCTTTTCAAGTGCTGGATCTTTCCTGTGAGCATACATTCACAAATGATTTTTTAAAATATATTATTGGTACCATATACTGTTTCCTTCCTTTCTTAGGGATCCTTTTCTCTTACTACAAGATTATTTCTTCTGTACTGAGAATGTCGTCTTCAAGCGGGAATTACAAAGCCTTCTCCATATGTGGCTCTCACCTGTCTGTGGTCTGCTTATTCTTTGGGACAGCATTGGGTGTCTACTTTGAGTCAGCTGTGTCACATTCTCCCAAGGGCAGCGTTGTGTTCTCAGCAATGTGCGCAGTGGTCACTCCTCTCCTGAACCCTTTCATTTACAGTCTGAGGAACAGGGACTTCAAAAATGCCCTGAGCACGTTGTACAAACCAGGAGCTGACACCAGCAGGTAGGAAGTTCATTTGTTATGTGGTTTTGACAGAAGCAAGAATCTTCAGCATATAGTCCTATAAATTCTACCTGTCTGAATACTGTATGTGTCTAGTTTTTATTTATTTATTTATTTATTTATTTTTATAATCTTTTTTTTCCAACAAGTTGGAAAAATTGCAAACCAACAAGTTAATGTATGTGTCTAGTTTAATTAGTACAATCCATTAGCAGTGGAAATCAATTCTGGCTATGTCAGGATGTATTCCTTAAGGAGGAATATATCTTTGTAATGTTTAAATTTTTAGTTTGTAAAGAATGATGAATGTTTACAGATGTTAGTACCAACAAAGAATATTGCAAGGACTGAGTGGTGAATTTTGTAATATTTACATTTTACCTCAATACTGTTGGACAGACTTTGAATTCAAAACATGTTATTTTGTAGCCAGCTATCCCATCCTGCCCTTTAGCTTGAGTTAATTTAAAAATTATAAACTAGTGCCTTAATTTTTTTCCCCTGATGACTTCTGATATTTTAAAGGTGTTCTATAAGTGGGCTAACATTACATAAGTCAGGCAAAGAGTGCATTTCATTCTGGATAAAGTAATTCCTACCTTCCCACGGTCCCAGTTCTTCCCTCCCATCATCACCTATGAGTTTTAAATTCAATTACAACACACACACAGAGCAAAAAGTCAAGCTATGGCTCAAGAAGCAGAAAAATAGTCCTGAGGAAAAAAATCAGGGAAAGTGTCCACATCCTGAGTTCACACCCCAGGAATGGTACAAACCAAGATGCAAAGAAGCAAGCAAACAACAAAAATCATCCACCTTGCTTTTATGAGCAGTTTTAGGCTCATCCCTGAGATATAAGCAACCGGGCAGACCTGTGCATTAAAAAGTCCTAGATCATGCTCGGTTCGGCAGCACATATACTAAAATTGCAATGATACAGAGAAGATTAGCATGGCCCCTGCGAAAGGATGATGTGCAAATTCGTAAAGTGTTCCATATTTTTACAGTTGCTGGTAGGGTTGTGGAGGAAAAGGAACCCTATTACACTGCTGGTGGGAATGCAGACGAGTTCAGCCACACTGGAAAGCAGTGTGGAGGTTTCTTAAAGACCTGAAAATAGACCTTCCCTGCAATCCCTCCATACCACTTCTGGGCATCTATCCTAAACATCATGACCCAAGATATTACAAGGACACCTGCTCAGCTATGTTCATCTCTGCACTATTCACAATAGCCAGGCGATGGAAACAAAGCAGATGCCGTACTGCAGATAAATAGATTCAGAAAATGTGGTATATATACACAATGCAATTCTACATAGCCAACAGACAAGATAAAACAATGGCATTCACAGGGAAATGGATGAACCTGGAGCGAATCATGTTGAGTGAGACAAGTCAAGACCTAAGGAACAAAAGGCACATGGTATTCCTAATATGTGGCTATTAAATCCACAGAGTACAAGAGCAAGGCAATAATATTTGCATACCCAATGTTATGGACATGGTAATGGAAATATAAACATAACTATATAGACATAAAAACCTATGACTTATAAACATAATGCCTTATTTCGTAAATTAATATGTTTCTATGACATACAAACCCTTGGCCTAATTTTGATTAAGTTCTACATACTAAGTCCTAGTGATTGTAAATAGAGATTCCCTCCTTGAACACTTGTTTGTTAAACTTGTCATTTAAAATATTATGTAAAAAATCAACATTAATAAATTCTTTAAAAAAAACAAAAAAAGTCCTAGATCCCATCTGTAAATTACTAAGAACAAAGAAAGCACGTTATATATCATTTGCCAAGAAATCAGAAAGCCCTGAGTTCAACACCAGTGCTACCAAAACAAAAATGATCTGTTTGTGTCCACTTTTTAAAAATTTCTTTTTATTATTTGTTGTAGTTCATAGTAGTGCTATTGGTATATTTGACACATAGTTGGGATTTTCATTATTTATTAAAATTGGAATAAACAAAATAAAATGTGTCAGAATGGTTAAAACATCAGGAAACACTAAAGGGAAATAAAGCTGTGTGATGCTGGCTTATGCTTGTCACTTAGCTACTCAGGAGGCTGAGATCTGAGTGAGGGTCATGGTTCAAAAGCAGCACCAGGGACATCAATCAGACCCTGAGTTCAAAAGAATATCATGACTGCATTTGCTCATGTACATATGTGGAAAGGGATCCAGACAAAGTGAGGGGATGTGTAGGGCGTGAGAGAGTCCAGAAGAACTGTGGAATGAATGACTTTGATCACAGAGTTCATAAATAAACATGACAATTTGAATCCTGTGGTACAGCTTTTAACCATAGTACAATTTTGAAAAAAGGGAAAAGAAAGAAGACACCGAGATTATGAGATCTCAAACAGTGAGATTTCAAAACTAAAGCTGTTAAGATTTCGGGAATTTAGCACTGCAATCCTTTTTTCTGGGTCTTGAACTGTGGACCTTACCCTGTTCCTGATTTTTTTCTCTTTTTGTTAAGGCTGGCCCTCCTTTCATTGAGACATAACAACACTTTCAACTTTTTTGGTGTTTAATTGAAGGTCAGACTCTTGTTGTCTTTCTCCAACACATAAGGATGTCCATTTCTAGATCTCTATGTAGATTTGTTGTGTATCGGAAAACAACTTCTTTTCTTCCTCATGTGAGAAGCATAAAGCTTTAGCCTCTATCTCATTTCCCTGCCATCTGCTTAGGATCTGCCACAACATCTCTTACATCCAAGGGAATTCCTGCACTAGTCACCACAGCAGATGTATGGTAACGGTGAAGATGCTATTCAATGGACAAATGTTAATCTGATATTAGAGTGCTTAGCTAGCATGCATAGAGCCCTGGGTTCAACTGCTCAGTGCTACATGCACGGAAAAAGTAGGAAGTGGGGCTGTGAGCATAGCCTAATGGTAGAGTGCTCACCTCCCATGCACAAAGCCCTGGATTCAATTCCTTGGCACCATACACACAGAAAAAGCTGGAAGTGGCACTCTGCCTCAAATGGCAGAGTACTACAAAGTGTCTAAGGACAGTGCCCAGGCCCTGAGTTCAAGCCCCAGCACTGAGAAAAATGCAAATCAAAAAACTTTGAGATTCCACCAAACCTCAGTTAGATGACCATTATGAAGAAAACTGATAATCACAGATGTTGGTGGGGATGTGGCCAGAAGGGGACATTCGTAAGTTGTGGGTACAATTTCTGGAAAGCTATGGAGATTCCTCAAAAGACTAAACAGAGATTCTCTATGACCCAGCATTCCCACTCTGGGTCATTTGATAAAAATCCACTACAAACATTTCCCCACTGCAACTGTCAGTACCACCATTTTCATTGAAGCATTGTTTACATATACAAGATATGCAATCAACGGAGATACCCCTCGGTGGATAAATGAATCAAGAAAATGTGGTCTATAAACACAATGAAATTGTATACACCCATCAGAAAAAATATATTTTACTGTTTGTAAGGGAATAGACAGACCTGGAAAATTAATACCCAACTTCTCAATTCATTGTCTTTATTGTATTTGTAATTTCAGGGTTTATATTGCTTCAGTGTTTACATATCCTTAAATCACGGAATGTTTTCTGTAGGCATTTGTGGGTGGGAAGAAAATAAAATGTTTGATTAAATGTTTATATGAATAATAAAACAAAATAAAATTAGAAAACATGTAAACTTTGAAGTTGGAATCATAATAATTCCGAAGATATATGGTATGGATAGAGAACAATGAAAATTCATTAAAAGTCACCCCAGTTTGGAGATCAATTATAAGGAATGTGAAATGTCCATGCCATCTCTCCATCAGATAAGCATAAGTGATAGAAGTTTTAGTGTATTAATCATCTGCATAGACAGAGAGTCTTGAACAAGCATGGATTTCTTTTAGGTCCTCTCAGATCTCTGCTTGAAATGTACACAGAAACTTGGTCATTGATGTGTTCAACTTGGCTAGTTGGGAGCTGTGGGCCTCAGTGTTCCAAGGCCACCTAGAATTGGAAGGGGAGCCTGTGCTCCCTGCCCTTCACTCTCCTGCCGGCAGGACCTTCCTCCTCCTTGTCAGCATCCCCCAGCTCTGCTTCCATGCTGTCTTCACATCCACTCTGAGGACAGAGGCTGAACTGGTGCTACACGGCAGGTCTGGGGTCCACGTGGATCATGGCTGAAGAGAGAGGCAGCTTCAGTGAGTGAGTGCTGAGGGTGGATAGAGAAGGGATTTGGAGGTGTGTTTTCTGGACCATGAGGACGGCTTTACTGAGAGGATGTGGATGATAATGATGATGATGATGATGATGATAGTGATGATGATAAGGATGATTAGATGGAGGAGGTGGTTGAGGCTGCTGCTGCTGTCTGTGACAGGAACACCACACAACAATGAGCCATGGTTGACAGAATGCCATGTGATTATCTCTGAGATCAGTTTGGATTTTTCTTTTTGAACTCAGAGTCTGAGGGCTGTTCCTGAGCCTTCATTTCAAGGCTACAACACTACTCCTTGAACCACAGTGCCACTTCTGGTTTTCTGATGTTTAATTGGAGATAAGCATCTCAAAGACTTCATGCCAAGGATGGCTTTGAACCATGATCTTCAGATCTCAGCTCCTGAGTAGCTATGATTACAAAGTGGGTCACCAGAGCCTGCCTTCAGGGCTGAGTTTTTTTATTGTAATTAATAAAAGGTTACATGATATTTGCCAGATAGAACATGCATTAATTCACATATATTGATACCCTTTGACATGTCTTGGTACCCATTACCCTCACCTCACCCCCCCACACGTCTTGGTTTTCCCCCCTTCCCTATCAAATTTCAAATAACCAAATACAAGTAAATTCAATATATCAGATAACAAAGTGAGATACGGTAAAAATATGAGATACCCAAGGGACAGCAAAGGAGATGAGAGATAACATAGTACATTAGGGACAGCAATCATTTGTTATATTGCTTTTGTTTCAATATCCTGGAGGTACTTTCAATTAGCTTCATACTTAATGGCCTTATGTATCAAGATTTTCCTCTATTGCAGATCTCTGTTAGTAGAGCCCAAGGTTTCTACTGATTATGACAAATGAGGGAAACCATTCAGCCAAAGTACCTTTGAGTCTGGCTTACTTCACCTAATATGATTTTTTCTAAGTCTTTCAATTTCCTAACAAATGGGGCAATGTCGCTTTTTCTGACAGCAGCATAGAATTCCATTGTGTACAAATACCACAAATTGTTGATCCACTCATCAACTGAGGGACATCTAGGTTGGTTCCATATCTTTGCTATGGTGAATAGTGCTGCAATGGACATTGTTGTGCTAGTGGATTTAGTATGGCCTTTTTTCTGGATGGTTGGGTAAATGCCAAGTAGTGGAATTGCTGGGTGATACGGGAGTTCTATGTTGAGCCTTTTGAGGCACTGCCACACTGCTTTCCATAGTGGTTGAACGAGTTTGCACTCCCACCACCAGTGTAGTAGTGATCCCTCCTGGCCACATCCCCTCCAGGATCTGTTGTCATTCGTTTTCCTGATCCTAGCAATTTGAACTGGAGTGAGGTGGAATCTTAGAGTTGTTTTGATTTGCATTCCTTTCTGACCAGAAATGTTGAGCATTTCTTCATGTGTCTATAGGCCATTTTTTTTCTTATTCAGAGAAGACTCTCTTTAAGTCTTTGGCCCATTTTTTAATGGGATAGTTGTTCCTTTGGAGATTCGTTTTGGAGTGATTCAATTTTTTGAGTTGTTGATATATTTTAGATATGAGGCCTTTGTCCTTTGTTTGGTTGGTGAAGATCTTCTCCCACTCTGTAGACTTCCTACTTAATTTACTAGCCATGTCCTTTGTCGTACAAAAGCTCCACAGTTTAATGCCGTCCCACTTATCCAGCCTTTCTCTGATTTGTTGTGATTCTTGGTCCTTATAAGAAAGTTTTGACCTGTGCCAAGGAGGCCTAGTGTGTCTCCTATTCCTTCCTGCAAATTTTTCAGTGTGTCAGCTTTTACCTCAGGTCTTTGATACAATTGGAGTTAATTCTAGTGCAGGGTGACAAAGAAGGATCCAACTTTATTTTTCTGTAGGTGCTTAAGCAGTTTTGCCAGCACAACTTGTTGAAGAGGCTGTCTTTCTTCCATTCTATTTTTTTGGCTCCTTTGTCAAAGATTAGGTGGCCATAGGTCTGTGGTTTAATATCTGGGTCCTCAGTTCTATTCCATTGGTCTTCAGGCCTGTTCTTGTGCCAGTACCAAGCTGTTTTGATAATTATAGCTCTGTAATAGAGTCTAAAGTTTGGAATTGAAATTCCTCCAGCGCAGTTCTTTCTGCTAATAAATGGTTTTTCTATACGGGGTCTTTTATTATTCCATATGAAATTTTGAATTGCCTCTTCTATTTCTTTGAAGAATGCCATTGGGATATTGATGGGTATTGCGTTGAATTTGTAGATAGCCCTTGGTAAAACTGTCATTTTCAGAATGTTGATTCTTCCAATCCAGGAGCATGGGAGGTTTTTCCATTTCCTTAGTTCTGCTTTAATTTCCTTTTTTAGGGTGTTAAAATTTTCATCAAAAAATGCTTTACATTCTTGGTTAAGCTAATTCCTAGGTACTTTATTTTCTTTGAGGTTATTGTGAAAGGAGTTGCTTTCCTGATTATTGCTTCGTTCCTCTCACTGTTGTGGTAGAGGAAGGCAGTTGATTTTTGAGGGTTAGATTTATAGCCTGCTACCCTTCCAAAGTTTTGAATCAGCTCAAGGAGCTTGTGACTAGAGTCTATAGGATACTTTAAATACAGAATCATGTCATCTGCAAAAGGGATAATTTTACTTCCTCTTTCCCTACTTGGACCCCTTTATGCTTGTTTCTTGCTTTATTGCACTGGCCAGGAATCTAATACTATGTTAAAGAGGAGTGGAGAGAGTGGGCATCCTTGTCTCATTCCCAATTTTAGAGGAAATGGCTTTAGATTTTCACCATTAAGTGTAATACTGGCAGTGGGTTTGTCATACACAGCCTTTATTATATTGAGGAATGTTCCATGGATTCCTAGATTCACAAGAGCTTTTAACATAAATGGGTGTTGGATCTTGTCAAATGCCTTTTGTGCATCTATTGAGACAATCATGTGATTTTTGCCCTTGCTTCTGTTGATGTTTTGAATTATACTAATTTATTTGCGTTTGTTGAACAAGCTTTGTATCCCTGTGATGAATCCAGTTTGATCATAGTGTATAATTTTTTGATGGGTTGTTGTAGACGCTTGGGCAGTATTTTGTTGAGAAGTTTTGTATCGATGTTCATCAAAGACATGGGTCTATACTTCTCTTTCTTTGATGAATCTCTGTCTGGTTTGGGGATGAGCGTTATACTGGCTTCATAGAATGCGTTTGGTAAAGAGCCTTCATTTTCAATTTCTTTGAAGAGCTTGAGGAATATTGGTGTGAGCTCTGCTTTGAAGACTTTATAGAATTTCGCTGTGAATCCATCTGGCCCTGGGCTTCTTAGGTGGAAGTTCTCTAATTGCCATTTCTATTTCAGAGCTTGAAATAGGCCTGTTGATTTGGGTTACTTCTTCCTGGTTCCGGGTGTGTATGTTAATATTGGCTAGGAATTCATCCATTTCTTCTAGATTCTCAAATTTTTGGCGTAAAGGTTTGAGAAGTATTCCCTCATGATCCTGTGGATATTGGTAATTTCTGTCATGATATTACCATTTTCCTGTGCGATTTTGTTTATTTCGATATGCTCTGTTCTTTTTTTGGTAAGATTTGCTAAGGGTGTGTAAATTTTGTTAATTCTTTTAAGGAACCAACTCCTTGTTTAGTTGATTCTATAGTTTTTTTGGATTCCAAATCATTTAATTCTGCTTTGATTTTAATAATTTGCTTTCTTCTCCTGAGATTAGGGTTGGTTTGTTGCTCTTTTTCCAGGAGCTTAAGGTGAGACATTAACTTGTTGGTTCGCGATTTTTCCAACTTGTTGTTGTAGGCACTCAGAGGATTAAATTTTCCTTTGAATACTGCCTTTGCTGTGTCCCAAAGGAGTTGGTCTTTTGTGTGCTCCTTATTGTTAAATTTCATAAACTGTTGGATTTCTGTTCTGATCTCTTCGATGACCCATTGGTGATTCAACAATGTGTTGTTCAGTCTCCATGAGTTACAGGGTTTTCATTGGTGGATATGTGTGTTCAGTTCCAATTTGATGTCTTTTTGGTCTGAGAGCGTGCATGGAATAATTTCAGTGTTTCTGAATCTGTCCAGGTTTGTTTTAGGCCCTAAAATGTGGCTACTTTTGAAAATGTTCCATGTGCTGCTGAGAAAAACGTATATTGTGTTGTTGCTGGGTGGAATATTCTGCAGATGCCTGTTAGATCTAGTTGGTCTATATAGTTGTTCAGTTCTAAGGTTTCTCTGTTGAGTTTTTGCCTTGTTGATCTGTACTTAGGTGAGAGTTGTGTGTTAAAGTCACCAACAATCACTGTGTTTCGATCTATGTATGGTGTCAGTGTAAGTAAAGTTTGCTTGATGAACTTCAGAGCTCCGGGATTGGGTGTGTAAATATTTAGGATCTTAATGTCTTCCTGGAGAAAAGATCCCTTTAGTAGTATATTGTTACCTTCTTTGTCTTTTCTTACTAATTTTAGTTTGAAGTCTATTTTATCTGATATGAGGATGGCAACTCCAGCCTGTTTATGGGGGCCGTTAGCTTGATAGAGTTTATTCAAACATTTCCCTTTTAAATGTTTGTTTTTTTGGGTAAGACATGTCTCTTGAAGACAGCAGAACGATGACTCTTGCTTTTTGATCCAACTAGGCAATCCATGCCGTTTAATTGGAGAGATAAGTCCATTGATATTGAGAGTTAGGATTGAGAGCTATTTATTAGTTCCTACCATTTTTAAAAGTTTTATTAGGGCCTGTGTCTTGACAGTTCTTGTGGTCCTTAGATGGTATGCTGTATAGGTGCCATTTCTTTCCCTATATTGCATTTATTTTGGTTTTCTATGTATAGAACATCTTTGAGAATTCTCTGTAGTGTTGGTTTTGTTGCTACATATTGTTGCAGCTTTTCCCTGGAATGGAATATTTTTAATGTTCCCTGAGTTACGAATGAGAGCTTAGCTGGGTACAGTATTCTTGGTTGGTAGTTATTTGACTTCAGGGCATCACATATATGCTTCCAGTCACTTCTTGCTTGCATGGTCTCTGCTGAGAAATCTGGGGTTATTCTTATTTGTTTGCCTTTATGGGTTATTGATCCCTTTACCCTGGCTGTCTTTAGGATCCTTTTTTGGTTTCTATTGATCCAGTTCAGAATAGAGTGTGGCGGTGGGATGTTGTTTTCTGGTCAGGTCTGTTTGGAGTTCTAAAATCTTCTTGTATCTGGATGGGCCTGTCCTTCTGGGTATTTGGGAAATTCTCTGAGATGATTCCCTGAAGTATATATCCAGTACCATTGACCTCTTTCTCCAGACCCTCCTCAATATCAATTAGCCCTAAATTAGGCTTCCTAACTGTATCTTGGACTACCTGAACTGCTCTCTCATGTTTCCTAGATTTGGATTGACTCATTTTATGTTCTTTCTGTATATTAACTAAATTATCTTCAGCCCCGGAAATTCTCTCCTCTGCATTGTCTAACCTGCTATCAAAGCTATCTACTTTATTTTTCATCTCCCTTGCTTCTAATTGCTCATTTTTGATGCCTTGCATCTCTTCTTTTAGATCATGTATGGATTTCTTTAGCTCCTTGATTTCCATTTGAGTGGTTACCTCAGTAGCTTTATTTACTTTGGACATTTGCTGGAGTTTGGTCACATTTTTGTTTGTGGATTCTATGAATTCATCCATCTTTCTTTGAAAAACCTTTATTATGGCCTCCTTTATGGCTTCTGGTTTTTCACTTACCACCTTGTTTATGGTTTCCTCTTGTTTAGCTATGGCTTCCTCCCTTATCTCTTTCTTTATATTTTCACATTTTTCATTAATGATGTTTATCAATTGCATTTGTATAGCACTTGAAAGACTCTCCTCTAGGTTTGCCAGTGACTGTTCCATTGGCTGTTTACATTGGGTGGGGGATGTTGTTTCTTGATTTGACATTTTTCTTGAGTTTCTTGTTCTGCCCATTTGAAAATGGAAGCAAGGTTAATACTAAACATGATTATAGTTTTTCAGATATAACCAACCTAGACCTCTGTAGCTGGCAGACACTAGATGTTCACAAGTTTTGATTGGTGTTATCACCCTTTCTTTTTGTGCACTTACAGACCAGTCTAATACAACCACTGATAAGCGACTTATACCCAAAACAATAAGCCTCTCAATCCAATCTCTATTGTCTTTAAGTCCCTGTGAGCCTAGAGTATAATTGAATACCTAGATGTACAGTATTGCTCAACAGCCATCAAGTGAAGGTCCATGCATTATAAGGGTTGAAAGACGAACAAAGGACCAGAGGTAGAAAAATAGAATGTGAGAGGTCAGGGAAGTACAAGGGGATTAACGTAGGAGTGTAAGAATATTATAGTAATTTAGAAAAGGTATAGCGTAAGGATAACTGACCTAAGTTGGTAAGTAGGTAGCGTATTTGAGTACAAATTTTGGAAAGTATTAGAATAAAACTTATGTGTTTCTGCTCAACTAGCTCTTAGCCCAATCAGTGGCCTCACATTGGACCATGGGATGGATCTGCGAGCTTCATTCTGAGCGAGCTGGGCTGATGTTTTCCTGTGCTTCTTCCAGGGGCGGCCCCCAGCCAAGGGTCTGGGGTTTGAGAGTTTCCAGGGGCTCTCAGCAGGACCAGCAGGAGATAGCTCTGTTCCCAGGGGTGGGGCCCAGCTGAGGACATTGGCTCCAAGGGCGGAGCCTTGCCTTTCTGATTCTCAGAAAGGGACCTTGGCTGCTGGTTGGCCCTTCAGATCCCTGCTGTGTTTCCACTGCTTTGTCAGAGAGTCTGTGACTGTGGGGGGCCTCTCTGTGCTGTCTTGCGCAGGATTCCCAGGTGGAGGATGCCCCGCTCAAGTATTGAGTGGGGACAGATGCTGGATCCTGTTTTCCTGCACACCCTACCTGCTGTTGTAAGGCAGGGTCCCAGTGTCCTCTACTCTCCAGATCCAGTGGCCTGGGAGAGGAGCCTGGTGGGCACATGGGAGCTGGGACCACTCCTCCTCCCCTGGTGAGGTGCTGAGTCTTAAGTTCTGCCTGCCTGTCTGTCTCCAGTCAGAGGTCTGGGAGTTGAGACCCATTGTCTGTTTAGATTGGGTGGGGGATGTTGTTTCTTGATTTGACATTTTTCTTGAGTTTCTTGTTCTGCCCATTTGAAAATGGAAGCAAGATTAATACTAAAAACTATTATAGTTTTCAGATATAACCAACCTAGACCTTTGTAGCTGGCATACACTAGATGTGCACAATTTTTGATTGGTGTTATCACCCTTTCTTTTTGTGCACTTACAGACTAGTCTAATACAACCACCAATAAGCGACTTATACCCAAAACAATAAGCCTCTCAATCCAATCTCTACTGTCTTTAAGTCTCTCTGAGCTTAGAGAGTAATTAAACACCTAGATATACAGTATTGCTCAACAGCCATCAAGTGTAGATCCATGCATTATAAGGGTTGAAAGACAAACAGAGGACCAGAGATAGAAAAATAGAATGAGAGAGGTCGGGGAATTACAAGAGGATCAACGTAGGAGTTTAAGAATATTATAGTAATGTAGAAAAGGTATAGCGTAAGGATAACTGACCTAAGAGGAGCCTGGTTGTTGGGTGGGAGCTGGGACAGCCTGGTGGGCTGCTGAGACTTAGGTTCCGCCCGCCTGTCAGTCTTCCGTCTGGGGGCTGGGAGTTGAGCCCGTTGGGTGGGTGGGAGTTGGGACAGCTCCCCTTCCCTTTGTGGGGTGCTGGGTCTTAGGTAGCCCGCCTGTCAATTTCCAGTCAATGGCCTGAAGGAGGGGGCTGTTGAGGGAAGGGACAGGATTCTAAATTCCTTGCCCCCTTGCTCCTGCCAGTCTTTCTCGGCAGGGGTGGAGGGGTCTGAGTTAAGTTCTATTGCTTGGCACCTGCTCTGCTTTCCTGATGTGTTTGGGAACCCGCTGTATTGCTCAAGCCTCTGCGTTCCATCTGTGGGTGCTCCACGGTGGTGGGGAGTCTTTCACTCCCCTCGGGTCTCCTCAGCCACCTGTGTTCCTTGTCTGGATTCCGCTGCTTGCTGTTCTGGTTCTGCGTCTGGGTTCCGCTGCTTCCGTGGCTCTCTGGCCTGGTCCTGTGGTGGTTTCTGCAGCAGTTGGGCCGCCCAGCCCAGAACCCTCCGCTGCAGCTTTTCGTGGCTTGGAGCCGGTGGGGAGGGGTGGGGGAGCAGTTCTCGCGATCCGATTCTTTGAGAAAGTTGGATGTAAGCTTTTTCTGGATTTCTTTTCCGGTTTGAGTCCTTCTCCATTGCTTTTTGAGTTTGTTGTGGATTTCTTAAGATATTTGGCTCGTGGGAATCCCTGGTTCTCTCTTTTTGTGACAGAGAGCTAGTCAGCGTTCCTATTGTCTCGGCGCCATCTTCCTACCTCTATGTATTTCTTTGGTTAAAATGTCTGGGAGCTGTTCTAAGGCCTTACAATACACCACTGCATTCCTGCATCTTCCATTCTGAACCATACTTTTCATCCTCTCATCTATGTATAGAGCACACAAGCTTTTCTTATCAGAGGAAGAGCCTCAAATCTATTCTTTTGGACATTCTTTCCACTTTAGTGAGTCCATAGAGATTTGTATGCCTAGAAACAATCTGTTTAATTGTGAGCTCTGGGAATTAAGCATCTGAGATCAAAGGAAAGCCGATTATCAGCCTGTCCTCTGACATCTCCATAAATATCTCCAATGTTATATTATTCTACAGCTGGAATTTCTCCTATGTCAACCTACATAAGATTGATTGTGAGGAGTGGGGCTGAGATTTTATTATACTTCAGGCACTCAGGGATCTTCTGATCTGTACCTCATGAACATGACCCAACAGAGAAGCAGTTCAACCCAGTAAGTAGAGAGTGATATCACAGTAAATTTGCAAGCATGCTTTGTATAACATTCCTGGTGATCCAGAGGTTTCATTCCTATAGAAAAACACTGTTCTATGCCTTGTGTCCTTAACTAGTGAGCAGAACAATTATTTCTACATAACAAGGACAAGCCAGCAGTTGCAATATGCAACTGGAGGAGGATGAGGAATAGCAGTAATGAAAACTTTCTTAGGACTTTTGTTCTGCTGAAGGTTACAGAAATCTGACTTCAAAGCTTTCTACTGTGTTTTGTTTTTCCTGTAGTTGAAAATGTTTCCTAATAGAATATGATTGAACACACTATTCTTTCTTTTTTCTTTTTGTCGGTCATGAGGCTTGAACTCTGGGCCTGGGTGCTGTCCCTGAGCTCTTCAGCTCAAGGCTACTGCCCTTAAGCCACAGTGTCACTTCTGGGTTTTTTTAGTGGCTAATTGGAGCTAAGAGTCTCAGGGACTTTCAAGCCTAGGCTGCCTTTGAACTGTGATCCTCAGATCTCAACCCTTTGAGTAGCTAGGATCACAGGTGGGAGCCACTGTGCCCAGCTTGAACACACTACTCTTTTAGAAGCTGTGGTAGATGGTAAGGTCAAAAAAAGAAAACTGTGAACCCTTATTTCTGTTTGTCTATTGACACAGAATATCAAATTTTGGAAAGTGGGATTTGTTAAAGACTTTGATTGGCACACAGTGGAAACCAGAGCATCTGTCTCACTTCTCTCTGACATCCAAGAAGAGGATGCTGATTTCTTCTTTGGGAGATTCCTAATTGGTCACAAAACAGAAAAGCAGGAGTCATGGCTTGAAATCAGTACAGGAAGTGCAAGGTTAGATCGATGGCAGAACAGGAAGGACTAAATGTCAACCACCATTGCTCATATCAACATACTCCTAAATTCCTGAAATTGGTTCAGGGAAAAGTAGATATAACATCAGGTATTGATTTAGTCATGTTCAGAAAAATCCAAAGAGTTAAAAATGTATACTTTATTCCCAGTGCTGGTGGCTTACCCCTGCAATCCTAGCTACTGAAGAGGCTGAGAGAGGTTCTGAGGATTCAAGTTCAAAGCCAGCCCAGGTAGCAGAACCCCAGAGGCTCTTATCTCCATTTAGTCACTTGAAATTCAAAAGTAGAGCTGTGCATCAGATTGGCTCTCTTTAGAGCCAATCTAAAGCAATGTCGATTATATCTGTCTACAAAGAAATGAAGACCTGAATGTTTATGGAAAAACATTGTTTTCATTTCTCAATTAAACAACAAATATTGAACTCCCACAAAAGCTAGAGCTGTAGCTAAAGTGGAAGAGCACTACTTTGGGCAGGAAGAAAAGATTCAAATGCTAGGACTCACTGTCTCTGTATCTGTCTCTCTGTTTCTCTCTCTCTCTCTCTCTCTTTCTCTCTCTCTCTCTCTTTCTCTCTCTTTTACACACACACACACACACACACACACACAATATCAAGATGGAAATTAGTAAATGAAAGAATGAGGAAGAAATTCCTGGACTATAACAGGTGCTATATAATATTTTGTAGAACTGATCTGTTTATATGAAATTAATGTTTGATAATTCAGTTCTGTATATTTTATGAAGTGTTTTAAGTAGCATATGTCTAGAAGTTTCACTATTCATGACTTTAGTATTTCTTTATGATAAAATAAAGTTTGTAGGAATGTTTCTTTCTTTCTTTTTGTTGGTTGGGAGACTTGAACTCTGGGCCTGGGCACTGTCTCTGAGCTCCTCAGCTTAAGCCTTTAGCCCTACCCCCGAGCCACAGTGCCACTTCTAGTTTTCTGGTGATTAATTGGAGATAAGAGTCGCATGGATTTTAGCACCTGGGCTGGCATTGAACCATGATTCTAGGATCTCAGCCTCCTGAGTAACGAGGATTACAGGTGTGAGCCACCATGTCCAGCAAGAATGTTTCTTTATAGAATGTATGAGAATGAATCTCACAAAGAAAGAAGACCACTGTGGAATATCGTGCAATAATCTTACAAGAATATGCTGTATTTTCTGTGATAAGAAAGCACTTCCTGTAATGTTCTAACTTAGTTGAGTATCTAAAATGCATTTATAAAAGGGGCATATGAGAAAGAAGAAATCCAGGATGACTGGGTAGATGACATGGAAACTATTATTGATGGACTCAAAAGAGTCATCAACTAAAACACTTGAATTCGAAATTATTGCTGAATTCTGAGTTCTTCAGTAGTTATTGCTCTCATTTTTACATCAAAAGTGTCCAATAAATATAGGGCTGAGTAATCTAACACACATCTCAGAATTTTATCTCCTGGGACTCTCAGATGACCTTGAGCTACAACCTATGCTCTTTGGGCTCTTCCTGTCCATGTACCTGATCACTGTGTTTGGAAATCTGCTCATCATCCTGGCTGTCACCACTGACCCCCACCTCCACACCCCCATTTACTTCTTCCTCTCCATCTTGTCTTGTGTTGACATTGGCTTCACCTCTACCATGGTCCCCAAGATGTTGGTGGACATTCAGAGTCACAGCAGAGCCATGTCCTATGTGGGCTGCCTCACCCAGATATCTGTTTTTCTCATTTTTGGCAGTATAGAAATTTTTCTTCTTTCTGTGATTGCCTATGATCATTTTGTGGCCATCTGTCACCCCCTGAATTACCTACTCATCATGAACCCTCGTCTCTGTGTCTCCTTGGTTCTGATATCATTTGTAGCCAGCATCTTGGAATCTCAACTTCATGTGTTGATGGCATTACAGATCACCACTTTCAGAGAGGTGGAAATCCCGAATTTCTTCTGTGACCCTTCTCAAGTCCTAGATCTTGCCTGTGTTCACAGCTTCACAGATAACATCATTAAATATTTTATAGGGACATCATTTGGTTTCTTTCCCACTTTAGGGACTCTTTTCTCTTATTATGAAATTACTACCTCACTACTGAGAATTCCAACATCAGGAGGGAAGTACAAAGCCTTCTCCACCTGTGGCTCTCACCTGTCTGTGGTCTGCTTATTCTTTGGGACAGGAATTGGAGTCTACATTGGATCCACTGTGTCACATTCTCCCAGGAATATTGGAGTGCCCTCAGCAATGTACACAGTGGTCACTCCTCTTCTGAACCCCTTCATCTACAGCTTGAGGAACAGGGACATTAAAAGAGCCCTGAGGAGACTCTACAAGGCAGCAAGCTGGTGACAAGATAGGTTACATATGGTTATGTTGTTGGTTTTCTTGTTGCTCATTTGTGTGTGTGTGTGTGTGTGTGTGTGTGTGTGTGTGTGTGTGTGTGTTGTTCCTGGGACTTGTTCTCTGCACCTAAGCACTGTTTCTGAGATTTTATGATCATGGTTTTCCCTCTACCACTTGAACCGTTTCTCCACTTTCTAAACTTTGGTGATCGATTTGTGATAAGAGTCTCACAGGTTTTCCTATTGATGCTGGATTTCAGCTGGGATCCTCAGATCTCAGCCTCTTGAGTGAGAAAGAATACAGGTGTAAAGCATAACCTGCAGTGTGTTTTTTGAAAAGCGAATCTATCTGTGCATGCAGACCTCTAAATTCAGCCAGACAGTAAAAATCATGTTTTGTTTATAATTGCTGATCATGTTCATTCCTTAAGAACATCGTTCAATGATGCATTTATTTGATATGTATAAATGTTCTATTTTAATGTACGTTCTTTTATACACATTATGAAAGGTATGAAAGGTGTAGAAATTTCACATAAAAATTTCCTGAGATGAAGGGTAATAAACATACCATGTTGTAATAGTATACCATACCATATTGTAATAGTAACTAATATCTAATAAAAATTTAAATGGGTCAAAATGTTCATTATTTTTATCTGTGTACTTTACCAGAATTAAAATGGTTACTGAAAAGAGATGGGTGCTTTTTTATTGCGATTAATTATACACACAATCATTTTTACACGTATAAGGATCATCATTATGATTTCCAAAGCTTGTGTTAACAAAAAGATACAAAGTGATCCAGCTCTACATAGGAAAAAAGTTTAACTCTTGAACATTAATGATAAAATTGTGTCTTCTTGATTGGGTGATAGCAAGATAACTAGAAAGCCAAGAGAATGGGAAAAGATTAAACTAGCTATACATTAGACAAGAATCACAAATCTAAAATCTCCTTAAAGCTAAAAAATTAATCCAACCCCAAAGAAATTCTTGAAAGCGCCAGGAGTTTGGCCTAGTGGTAGAGTGCTTGCCCTAGCATGCACCAAGCTTGGGTTCAATTCCTTATTACCACATACACAGAAAAAGCCAAGAAGTGGTGTTGTGGTTCAAGTGGTGGGATGCCAACCTTGAGCAAAAGAAGCTCAGGGACAGTGGCCAGGTCCTGAGTTCTAGTCCCAGGACTGGCAAAAAAAATGAAAAGAAGTCCTTAAAAAACAACAACAAGCACCTGGTTAATAAGTGGGCTCAACATTTAAAGAGAGTCTTCTCTGATGAAGAACTAAGAAGAGGCAATAGATACACAAATAAATGTTCTCCATCTTCGGCCATAAAACATTTGTCAATAAAAACCACCTTGAGATTTCATCTCACTCCAGTTAGAATGGCTATTATCAACAAAACAAATTATAATAGATATTGGTGAGGATGTCGCCAAAAGAGAAACATTACTACACTGTGGGAATGTGAACTTGTTCAGCCACTTTAGAAAGCAATATGGAGATTCCTCAAAATACTAAACATAGAACTTCCTTATGACCCAGCAATCTCATTCCTGGATATTTTACCCAAATGACTATAACCATGCTGTACTAAAGCCACCAGCACAAACATGTTAATGTTTACTATAGGCAAGATATAGAATCAATCCAGATGCCCCTCAGTGGATGAATGGATCAAGAAAATATGGTATATGTGTATATACACAATGGAATTCTATGCTTCAATTAGAAAGGATGACATTGTCCCATTTGTAAGGAAATGGAAAGACTAGGGAAAATTATATTAAACCAAGTAAGCCAGACCCAAAGAAGCATAGGCTTCATGGTTCCTTTTTCTTTATTTTTGTGGGTCATGGGGCTTGAACTCAGCCTAGGTGCTGTCCCTGAGCTCTTCAACACAAGGCCATCACTCTATCCCTGAGCCTGGGCATTTTCACTGAGCTCTTCAGCTCAAGGCTACCACCCTACACTTGAGCTAAGCCCCACTTCCCATTTTCTAGCGGTTAATTGGAGATAAGAGTCTCTGTCCTTTTGTGCTCAGGCTGGCTTTGAACCTTGATTTTCAGATCTCAGTCTCCTGAATAGCTAGGATTACAGGCACGAGCCACCATGCCTGGTGTTTTCCCTCATTTGTGATATCAGAATATGCCTGTATATTTAGAAGTAAACCCAATGGATAGGAAAAAAGAAAAAAAATTATACTTGCACATGATTAATTAAATAGGACTCTAAACATCTACAGAGTGGGAAGAAATGAGGATATTCTTAGGAGAGAATCACAAGGGCTCAATATTTAGGCGCATGTAATCATATCATTTCATGTTTATCAAAATGACTCCAAGAAACAGAAATGAAGTTTTTTTTATTTTTGCCAGTCCTGGGTCTCAGACTCAGAGCCTGAGCACTGTCCTTGTGCTTTCTCAAGGCTAGCACTCTGAAACTTGAGCCTTGACACCATTTTGGCTTTTTTTCTTGTGTATTTGGTACTGAAGAATTAAACCTGGGCCTTTGTTCATGCTAGGCAAGCATTCTACCACTAGGCTAAACTGCTACCCAAAATGAAGTTTTTTTAATTTTTTACTTTTTGTGGGCTTTTCACTGCCTCCTGTTTTTCCTCTTTTCTCACTGTTTTTGATTTCTATACTTTTATCTTTATTATAAGTTTATCTGCTTTGGGGAGGGAAAGCACAGAGATGATGGGACAAAGAGTGAACTAATTCAGTAGTGATACTTGCTAGACACAATGTTGGAAATGAACTATAAAACTTGTGGTCAGAAGGGACAAAAACAGGAGAAAATGAGGGAAGAGATGACACTGTTCAAAAAGAAATGTACTCAATGCATAACTTATATAACTCCCCTGTACATTATCTCTGCAGTAAAAGCAAAGGAAACCCGACCCAGGGGGAAAAATGTACACCCCAGGCAAAAACATGAGACCCTACCTGCTAAAAGCCACAGGACAGAGACATGGCTTTTCACGGCAGATCACGTGCTAAATAAGTACCAAGCTCAGATTCCAATCTCTAGTACTGCAAGAAAAGCAAACACAAATCTCAGATCTCAATCTTATTTACCACTCCTGGGAATACATGCAAAGGAATGTAACTTGGCATATAGATGCAGGCACACCCAAGTTTATCAGGGCCCTGTTCACAATAGTTAAGCAGTGAATCTGTGCAGGTGCCTATTAATGGATATAAAAATTGTGGTACATATACACAATGCAGAACTACTGAGCTATAAGAAGGATACCATTATTTTGTGAATAGAACTAAAGACTATCTTGTTCAGTCAAACAAGGACAGATATCAAGATGCATTGTGTTCACCAATAAGTGTGTAAAAATGAAACAGCCTTGTATATACATGACTCACTGATGCTAATAAGAAAGTTAACAAAGTCTGGTAGAAAGACACAGATAAAAAGAAGAAAGTCAAGTATCAAGATTTGTCTACTATGGCACATGCAGATGCTATATACATGCACATCTGAGTAGTATTGAAACAGATTGTAGCTATGAAAATAACACAATTGAAACCATGAATATTCTAGAAGGAAGGATAAGGGAGGAGGGAAAGAAAGAGTAATGCTGGGTGTGAATTTCATTTAACTTGGTTATATAACTGTATGGAAATATAAAACCCGTGTGTAAATACTTTGATAGGATAAAATAAAAATTTAAGAATGATACTGTGATTCAGGCACTGGTGGCTCACACCTGTAATCTAGTTATTCAGGAGGCTGAGATGTGAGAATTGTGATTCAAAGCCAGCCAGAGTGGTAATGTCTGTGAGACTCTTGTCCCCAGTTTCCCACCAGAAAAGCCAGAAGTGGAGCTGTAACTCACATGGTAGACTGCTAGCCTTGAGTAAAAGACTGGGGACAGTGCCCAGGCCCCAAGTTTAAGCCCCAGGGCTGTCATCCACATACACAAAAAAACCACAACCATGAAAAAGAAATTTTACTTAGAGATAAAACTACTAAGAATATAGAAAATGATGTTTGATTCTTCATATATATCTAACTCTCCAAATTTATATCTAATTTGTGTGCTGTTAGTGTCATTAACAATTTTTTAAAATGTGCTGGATTTTATTTATTGTTATTATTATTATTATTATTATTATTATTATTATTATTATTATTATACCAGTCCTGGGACTGAACTCAGAGTCTGAGCACTGTCCTTTAGATTTCCTCAAGGCTAGTGCTCTACCACTTGGGCCACAGCACCACTTTTCTATGTATGTGGTACTGAGGAATTGAACCTGGGTCTTTGTGCATGCTAGGCAAGCACTTTACCACTAGGCCAAACCCTAGGATTCTATTTTATTATTTTTGAGGTAGGGTCTTGGTAGGTAGCCAGGCTTTGAACTTTTCATTCTCCTGTGTCAGTATTTGAAGTTCTGAGATTATAGGCATGTGTCACCTTGCCTTTGTGTGTACAATTTATTTTATTAAGATTCATGGGAATTAGAAAATATTCACAGGGGTGACACTGGTCAAGATGTATTGTATTCATAAGCTGTTTTGTTAAATGGCAACTCCTCTGCATAACTACTTAAAGATAAATTTGAGCAAAGAAAAAGGAAAATAAAGATTTATATCTTAAAGCTCAAAAGAAAGGAATCCAGCAGACATAGCCTCCTTGAGGAGTGAAAGGTCTCAAGCCTTACCAAAAATACTAGGTTTTTATTTTGTTCCTATTTCTTCAACATTAACAAGTCCTCAGAGACAGAGACACCGTGAGATAATTTTCCTGATGATCAGTGTTCAGCCTTGAGGTCTCAAACCTAGATGATTGTAAATAACCAGCTTGTGTTCTCCAGTTTTGATGTTTACTGATTCAAGTCCAGTTGTCTTGCTTCATCTCTATCCAGACTTGAGGATTGTGTCAAGATTCCACACAGGATTCTGTTATTCTGTGGGTCCTGACAGAGCTTTCCTCTCCATCACGCACCACTGATCTCAGAGGGGATGGGTGGTTATTCCTTTCTCATTCTCCCTGGTAATGGTAGCATAGTCTGGTGAGTGCTGTGGGTGAGCCTGGCAAGCAGGATTTGGGTAGCATTAAGAACCTTACGATTAAGATGCAAAGATGGAGCAGCTAGCTAAAAGCTTTGCCCCAAATGCAGAGTCTTCCACCCTCCTTCCCCCCAGTGCCCCCCCATTCCCACTGGTGCCAGGATCATTTTCATTTGATATGAAATCATTTTTAATTTCCTCTCTGATTTCTTCATCGGCCCAGAGATCATGCAAAACTTTGTCGTGCTATCTCCATGTGTCTGTATATTTCAATTAATTTCTCATTTTTTCCCCTTTAGGATCCTTGAAGATATAGAGAATTCTTTTCTTTCACTTTGGTATTTGTTAAGACTTGCTTTATGGCCTGAAATGTGATCTAACTTATAGAAAATTCAAAGGGTCACTGAGAAGGGCTGGTGACTCACCCCTACAATCTGAGCTACTCAGGAGGTTAATAGAATACTGTGGAGCTACCTATCTTTTCAGCTTATTTTATCTACGGTGCTGTTTAACTCTTTGAGTTATCTTTGTGATTTTATTTTATTTAGTGGTCTATCCAATGATGAAAACACTGTGTTGAAGTCATTTATTTTTATTGTATCTGGACCTATCTAGTTTTATTTTTCTGGTCCTGGGACTTGAATTCTGAGCATTCTGGACATTGTTCTTTAGCTTTTGTACTCAAGGCTGGCACTCTACTACTTGAGCCAGATCTCCATTTTTGGCCTTTTGCTGGTTATTTGGAGATAAGCGTCTCATGGACTTATCTGTCCAACTGGCTTGGAACAATGATACTCAGATGCCAGTCTCCTGAGTAGCTGGGATTACAGGTGGGAGTCACTAGATATTTTATTGTACTCAAAGCTTTACCTGGATTGCTCAAATGCACATCACTTGGGTGTATCTCTAAAATAAATGGAGTGCATGAAAGAACAAATGATGGATGATGGGATGTCTCAGAAATTAATATTTTGGACGAGATTTTCCTTTCCCTTGAGAACTTCCCTGTTGGATTGATTGAATCTGAATGTAGTTTTAATGTCACACTCTGGTATACTTACATTTCTTTCTTTTGACACCTTTTTTTTCATTTTCAAAAGGTGCCCAGGCAACATAGATGCCCACAACCTAACTCCAGTCACCCAGTTCCATCTCCTGGGCCTCTCAGATGACCCTGAACTACAATCTGTCATCTTGGGCTCTTCCTGTCCATGTACCTGAGCACCGTGCTCGGAAATCTGCTCATCAACCTGGCTGTCACCTCTGACCCCCACCTCCACACCCCCATGTACTTCTTCCTCTCCATCCTCTCCTTGGCTGACATTGGCTTCACCTCCACCATGGTCCCAAAGATGCTGGTGGACACACGGAGTCACAGCAGAGCCATCTCCCCTAGTGGGTGCCTGACTCAGATGTCCTTTTTTATGCTTTTTGGTTGTCTGGACAGTCTGCTTCTGACTGTCATGGCTTATGACCGCTTTGTGGCCATCTTTCACCCCCTGCATTACAAGGTCATGATGGATCCTCGACGTTGTGGCTCACTGGTTGTGGTGTCTGTTGTCATCAGCCTGCTGGTGTCACAGTTACATAACTCTATGGTCTTTCTTCTGGAGTGTGGCCATTTCTCATTTCTTCTATGATTCTTCCCAGCTCCTCAGCCTTGCCTGCTCTGACCCCTTCACCGATGACCTTGTCATGTATTTTGTGGGTGCCATGTCTGGTTTCCTCCCTATTTCGGGAGTCCTTTTTTCCTACTCTAGAATAGTTTCTTCCATACTCAGTGTGTCATCGCCAGGCAGGAGATGGAAAGCTTTCTCCACCCTTTCATTTTGCAAGATTGTTCTTTTTTGTTGGGTAATGGGGCTTGAACTCATCCTGGGCGTTGTAACCCTGAGCTCTTCAGCTCAAGGCTACCTCTCTACCCTTGAGCCAAGCCCCACTTTCCCTTTTCTAGAGGTTAATTGGAGATAAGAGTCTCTGGTTCTTTTGTGCCTGGGCTGGCTTTGAACCTTGATCCTCAGATTTGAGCGTCCTGAGAAGCTAGAATTACAGGTGTGAGCCACCACACCCAGCTTGTTTGGGTAATTTTTTGTGCCTGTTCTGGGGCTTGAACTCATGGTCTGAATGCTATCTCTGAGTTTCTTTTGTTCAACATTAGCACTCTAATGCTCTACTTCCAGCCTTTTGGTGGTTAATTGGTGATCTGAGTCTCTCAGAATTTCCTGCCCAGGCTGGCTTCAAACTATGTTTGTTTTTTGTTTTTCTTTTTTTTTTCAGATCTCAGCCTACTGAGAAGCTAGGATTACAGGCGTGAGCCACTGGCATCCGTGTTTATTTCTTTTTTCTTAAATTGTATTTTATCGTTAGGGTGATGTATAGAGGAGTTACAGATAGCAGGTATGCTGCTTCTTGAACATTGATACCCCTTCCCATTTTTCCCAGCTTCCCCCCTCCACCTCCTCCACCCCCTTCCAGTTATCTTGATTTGCCCCTTTCTCTTCCCATTTCAAATAAACAAATAAACATATATACAATATACCAGGTACCGAAGTCAGATACAGTAACAACATGAGATAAACCATAAGGAGGGAGGGTGGGAGGGAGAGAGAGGGAGAAGAGAAATACATTCAGAAGTAGGTTAAGAACAACAAACACAAAGATAAACCTCTTGTTTCCATATCTTGGAATTCATTTTGCATATCCTCATCCTGTAGGCCTTATGCACATAGCTTTTGAGCTATTGTGATCCTCTGCTAGGATAATCCTGGATGTGTACTAGTTCTTGCAAATGAGGGGAACCAGGGAGCTATGATCCTTTAGGTCTGGCTTGTTTATTTAATATTTTTTCCAAGTTTTTCCATTTCCTTATAATTGGGTTGATGCCATTCTTTCTGATGGCAGCATAGAATTCCATTGTGTATAAGTACCACATCTTCTTGATCCAATCGTGTACTAAGGGGCACCTATCTTCGCTATGGTAAATGATGGCATCTGTGTTTCTTATTCTTTTGCTTGGTTGTGTTCTTTGTTTATATTGGGGTATTTAGTAAAGTCAGACATATATACTTGTTTCTTTGCTTTTGTTTGTTTAGTGTTAGTTCTAGGGCTTAAACTCAGATCCTAGGGTGAGTTTCTTTTGCTTAAGTCTACTAATCTACTACGTGAGCTGCAGGTGGACTTCTGGACTTTTTTTTCTAATTGGAGATAAAGAGCCACATGCATTTTTCTACCTGGGCTGAATTTGAATGATGTTCTTTAGAGTTCAGGCTCTTGAAACCCTAGGTTACAGTTATAAGGTATCAGTGTCCAGTGAGTAGTTGAAAATTTAGACAAGTGAATATATGCATACATGAGATTTAGAACCACTAGTTAAGCTATTTAAGAACTTTAAAAATCCTTACTACAATGCTCCTGTGCTAGATAATTTTTACCCTCATTTTCCCAATAAGAAGTTGCCCATATGTGTTTTCAAGTATTCATGCATTTTTTCTTTTACCTCTTCTCAGTTAAACCATAATGAAAGGAAACCAAATAATGAATCTGAGTTATCTTTAAGTAGCAAAAGTAAAGCATTTTTGTATGTATGCATGTATATACCATATCTGGGGAGGATTGAATTCAGGGACTGGGCACTGTCTCTTTTCTGGGTACCTTCTCACTCAAGGCTGATGCTCTACCGTTTGAGCCACAACTCCACTTCTGTGAATCCTATTCTCAGTTGCTTCCATTCACAAATGGAGCAAGAAAGAGAATTTCTTACAAATAAACCCTTCGAGTGTAACCAAAAGCACTTATGTAAGCCCATAAGCGCTGTCCTGAAAGGTAGGAATTATAATTAGCTTGCTGTATGTTTTTTTTATCAGATAACAAGAAATTATCTGTCTTGCAGGGCCCTGGTGGTTCACACCTGTAATCCTAGCTTTTTACACAATATGCTTGTGATGCAATTTAAAAACTTCAAGCAGGTGGAAATTTCAAATTTTTCCTGTGACCCTTCTTGAATTCTTCATCTCAGCTGTGTTGATACTTTTCTTTAGTCACCTTGTCAAGGATTTTCTAGTTGTTCCCTGTGGTTTCTTCCCCATGTCAGGAATCTTCTTCTCCTATTACAGAATTATTTCATCCATCATGAGGCTTTTTCTCAGGTGGGAAATACAAAGCCTTCTTCACCTGTGGCTCTCATCTCTCTGTGTTGTACTTATTTTATGGAAGCGCCACTGGTGTGGGTCAACAGTATGAAAGTCTCCTAAAGACTTGATGCTGTATGCTGTGGTCTCCCTATTTGAACCCCTTCATCTACAGCCTGAGGAACAGGGACATCAAGTGTGCTTTATTTAAGCTGGGGGGCAGACTAGTCCAATGACATTCACTACCATTGTTGCACTGTCCAAGGTATTTATTTTTGGCTTCTTATGCTTATCATCCTATGCTAGATCTGTGCTTCTCCAGGCCTGCATCCTCAGATCTCAAACGCCTGAGTAGCTAGGATTGGACGTGTGAACCATCGTGCCTGGCAAGATAGGGGTTTGTTCACTCATCTGAGATTCAGAACTCTCCTGAAGTCACAAACCTCTTGTACCACAACACCACTTCTGGCTTTTGGATGGCTAGTTGGAAATAAGAGTCTCTTCTTGCCCAGCTAGCTTTGAACCTTGATCTTCATATCTCAGCCTTCTGAGATTACAGGTGTTAAACACTGGTACTCATTTCTACTTAGTGTTAAATTTGACCTGCCCAGTTCTTCATCACAGCTACCTCTACCATCATTCTTCCCATCTTGACTATTCTCCCCACAAAAAAATTAATTCGAGGTTTCCCATTTCTGTTATCACAGACATACATTGTCTGTTGTTCTTTCTTTGCCAGCCTTGGGGCTTGAACTCAGGGTCTGAGCACTGTCCTTGGGCTTTTTCCTCAAGGCTAGAACTCTACCACTTGAGCCACAGCACCATTTCTGGCTTTTCTCTGTATGTGGTGTTGAGGAGTCAAACCTGGGTCTTCATGCATGCTAGCACTCTACCACTAAAACAAACTCCCAGCCCCTTACTTTTTTTTGATTCATCCACCTGCCCTCGCATCAACTAGCAACCTTCCCATTAAACTTATTTTTGCTAAAGTCTGTTTTCCTACTTAGTGTTTAGCTCACACTTCTTGACATTCATGGAACTTTCTCAATTGTTTATTTGTTCCTTATTATCTATATTTGCCTATAATGTGGTCAAATGTAATTGAAGGATTTTGTATTTTGTGCAGGTCTTGGGGCTTGGACTCAGGGAATGGGCACTATTCCTGAGGGTTTTTTTTTCTCAAGGCTAGCACTCTTTCACTTGAACCATAGCCCTACTTTCAGACTTATGGTAGTTAACTGGAGATAAGAATCTCACAAATTTTTTTGCCTGGGCTGACATTAAACCATGATCTTCAGATCTCAGCTTCCTGGATAGCTAGCATTACAGGTGTGAATACTGGTGTCTGACTAAGTCATTTTTGATGCTATTAAATGCATTCCCACTTGGGTCTGAAGTGGGAACTCAAAGCGATCTTGACTAACCACTCTGCATGGATCTTCTGTCCAAGGCTCAGTGAACAGTTGTGCTTGCTGTTGGCAAGGGCTTCTGTAATAATTTTGAACTAGGTCAAGAAGTATTACTTTTCACCCGTGGATCATGACTGCAATCCTAGCTACTCAGGAGGCTGAGATCTGAGGATAATGGTTAAAATCCAGCCCAAGCAGGAAAGTCTGTGTGCCTCTTATGCCCAATTAACCACCAGAAAACTGGAAGTGGCACTGTGGCTCAAATGGAAGAGTGTTATCCTTGAGCAAAAAGAACACAGGGAAAGAGCGTAGGCTCCATGACCCACACAAAAAAGAAAGAGAGAGAGAGACAAAGAGAGAGAGAGAGACATAGAGAGAGAGAGAGCAAGAGAGAGAGAGAGAGAGAGAGAGAGAGAGAGAGAGAGAGAGAGAGAGAGAAATTTAAGAACTTGATCCTTACATTCATTATTCATCCATTCAAAAAGAAGCCAAGACTTTAGAGAATGTCTGCCCCTCAAGGATTGATCAATAGCAGAAGTATAATAGCCTCAAATTGGAAATAATCCAAAATGTCCATTAACTGATGACTAGATAGACAAAATAAGAAATATTTATACACTTGTAGAAAACAATCCTTAAGATAAAATTCTAAGTCAAATGCCAGTGGCTCGCCTCGCACCTGTCACTTTAGCTACTCAAGAGATTTGACATCTGAAGATTAATATTCAAAGCCAGCTGGGGCAGGAATTCCATCAGACTCTTGTTTCACTATCCTGGATGTCCTTTCAATTAGCTTCACATTATATGTCCTTATGTATCAAGATTTTGCTCTATTGCAAATCTCTGTTAGTAGAGCCCAAGGTTTCTACTGATTATGACGAATGAGGGAAACCATTGAGCCTAAGTTCCTTTGAGTCTGGCTTACTTCACTTAATATGATTTTTTCTAAGTCTTTCCATTTCCTAACAAATGGGGCGATGTCATTCTTTCTGACAGCAGCATAGAATGCCATTGTGTACAAATACCACAACTTGTTGATCCACTCATCAACTGAGGGACATCTGGGTTGGTTCCATATCTTTGCTATGGTGAATAGTGCTGCAATGAACATTGTTGTGCTAGTGGGTTTAGTATGTCCTTGTTTCTGGGTGGTTGGGTAAATGCCAAGTAGTGGAATTGCTGGGTCATAGGGGAGGTCTATGTTTAGCCTTTTGAGGCACTGCCACACTGCTTTCCATAGTGGTTGAACGAGTTTGCATTCCCACCAACAGTGTAGTAGTGATCCCTCCTGGCCACATCCCCTCCAGCATCTGTTGTCATTCGTTTTCCTGATCCTGGCCATTCTAGCTGGAGTTAGGTGGAATCTTAGCCATTTGTAACAACTGCTGAGTACTTCATTGTATGAATGTACTATAATAAAAGTAACAAATTCCCTCACCGGGGGTAATATTTTTATTATAGAATATAAAAAATCTTATTTATAAGAAAAAATATATGATTAGTCTCATGTTGTTACTGTATCTGACTTTGTTACTGGTATTATATATGTATATATATATATGTTTGTTTATTTGAAATAGGAAAAGGGAATGGGGGAAAACATGATTGGGAGGGGTGGGGAGAAAAACAGGGACAAAAACATGAGAAGAGGTATCAATGTGTGAAAAGTAATGCACCTACTACCTGATGAATGTAACTGTAACCCCTCTATACATTATACTGACAATAAGAAAAAGAAAGAAAAAGAGAGATTCACAATAACAAAACCCTTAATAAAACCCTTGGGCAAGAAAACAGGGAGAAGTGAAGTGTTGAAAAGTAATTTCAATCAACATGATAGTCAAGTACTTGAATATTGGGGAAAAAATAAATGAAAATGAAACAAAAAAAGAAATATTTATACAATAGGCTATTATTCAAAGGGGTGAATTACTTGATAGATGAATCATACGTTGATAAATTATGTCCATAAACAATAAAAAATGGGGCCTGGAGTTTGGCCTAGTGGTAGAGTGCTTACCTAGCCTGCACAAAGACTCAGGTTTGATTCTCTGTACCACATACATAGAAAAAGCCAGAAGTGGTGCTTTGGGTCAAGTGGTTGAGCTTTAGCCTTGAGAAAGCTCAAGATAAGCTCTGAGTTCAAGCGCCAGGACTGGTACAAAAAATAAAAAAACAAAAACAATAAGAAGTATTCCTTTATCTAAGCACCAGTGGTGGTTTATGTCTGTAACGTGATACTCAGAAATGCTGGGATCTGAGCTTCACAGTTGGAAGCCAGCCCAGGAGAGGAGAGTCCATGAGACTCTCATCTCCAGTTAGCCAGCAAAAGAAAGAGAGACATGTCTCAAGTTGTAGAGCACTAGCCTTGAGCAAAAATGTTCAAGGACAGCACGCAGGTCCTGAGTTCAAGCCTCAGGATTGGAACACACACACACACACACAAACACACACACTGTACACCCATAATGTGCATAACATGAAACACATGCCTTGCTGTATGGTTTCTTTGGGGGTATTGCCTCACTTTTGGCGGGGGGGGGAACTTGCTTTTACTTTATATTCTAATTTCTGCACGGATTCTTCTCTCCTCAAATTCATTCACATTTTGTCTTCCTACTTCCAGGATGCTAGCGCCTGTGTAGACTGCACTGCCAAAGTCATTAAAGACATTTCTAGACTTCAATATGCTTGATGGCTCAATAGCAGAGCCACAGGTACTGTAAGATGGTGATGATGGGTTGTTTTTCATACAGTTCATTTCTGGTACAAATGGGATCCTGAAAGTCAAGGCTGTTGAGACTTCCTGTAACACTAATATGTCACTCAGGGAGAAACTTCTATTTTGAAATTAAAGTTTTTTTGTCAGTCCTGGGCTTGAGCTCAGTGCCTGAGCACTGTTCTTGGACTTTCTCAAGGCTAGAGCTCTACCACTTGAGCCTCAGCACCGCTTCTGGCTTTTTTCTATATGTGGTACTGAGGAATCGAACCCGGGTCTTCATGCATGCTAGGCAAGCACTTTAACATCTAGGCCAAACGCCCAGCCCCTGATATTAAAATCTTTAAAAAAAATTTTTTGTGCCAGTCCTGAGGCTTGAACTCAGGGATTGGGCACCTTGAGCTATTTTGGTCAAGGCCACTGCTCTGCCAGTTGTGCTAGATCTCCATTTCCAGTTTTTGTTTTGTTTGTTTTTTGGTGGCTAAATTGGAGAAAAGAGTCTCGTAGGATTTCCTTCCTGGGCTGGCTTTGACCTGCCATCCTCAGATCTTAGCTTCCTCAGTAGCTAGGATGAGAGGCGTGAGCCACTGGCACTCAGCCTGAAATTGAAATCTTTTAATGGGAGACAGCAATTAGTGAAGTTTGATGAACAGTCATGGGAAACTTATTTTTTAGAATGAGAAAGGCGATTAAAAATTTCCAGGGCACTGATCATATTAACTAAAAATGATCAAACATAGTAGATAAAGAAAAAAATTTAGAGAAAACAAATGTATCTGTCTTTAGAGATAGGTGGTTGGGAAGATATTTATTCTGTCTCCCCTTTAAAGTAAAGAACAATTAAATGAAGGAGTTGCTCTGAGAATTCTTTTCTCAAGGTCTTGGAAATATCCCCAAAGAGAACATGGGGACTCTTACCGCTTAGGGATTACCTAAGGGGCATATCTCCTTGAGCTTTCTTGTTTTGTTTGTTGGAAACAGTTACCAGGGGGAAAGGAGACGTGTCAGACAGGGTTCTATGATGCAGTCTGAAAGTAATGTGTCTTATAATTGCAAGAGCTTATTTAGAAGTAAATGAAAATTAAATGGAAGCAATAGGGACCCAATAAAGGTCCAAAGTTTCTAAAGTATTTTCTCCAAATTAGAAAGACCAGCCTCCATGGGTGCTTATTAAACACGAGAATTCTTGGCTCCTTTCCCAGATCTTTTAAGTCTGAAACTCCTGGAGTCAGATTTTTAATGAGCTCTTAAAGTCATTTCTGCATGGTTGAACTTTGGGAACGTGTGGCTCTAAGGGGTTTGTTAGCATGAATAACTTTAATGAACAATGAGAGACCCACAGAGGACTGCCCTTTTCAGATTTCAGGGCTCTCTACCTCCTTCCAAGTGCTCATGTGTACATCTGAAGAAAGAATGATGTGTTCATTTTGGAATTCATTAAAAATAGTCTGCATTTTTTTTCTTTTGGGAACACTGCACTTTTTCATATATTTTTATTGTAATTAATAGAAGGGTTACATTATATTCATCAAATAGAAGGTGCATTACTTCACAAATATTGATACCCTTTCTCATGTGCTGTTTCCCGTTTCCCTCCCCCTTTCCCCCTTAACAACTTATTTCCCCCTTCCCTCTCCTATTTCAAATAACCAATTAAGCATATATAAGATATATCAGATAACAAGGTGAAGTACTGTAACAATATAAGATAACCAAGGGACAGTAAAAGAGATGAGAGATAACATAGTACATAAAGGACAACAATCACTCATTATATTGCTTTTGTTTCCTTATCCTGGAGGTCCTTACATTTAGTGTTGTACTATTTGGCCTAATGTCTCTAGAGTTTGTTCTATTGTAAATCCCTGCTAGGAGAGCCCTAGGTTCCTACTAATTATGACAAATGAGGGAGACTTTTGGGTCTATGGTCCTTTGAGTCTGGCTTACTTCACTTAATATGATTTTGTCTAAGTCTTTCTATTTCCTTACAAATGGGGCGATGTCATTCTTTCTGACAGCAGCATAGTATTCAATTAACACTGCATTTTTTAAAAACTGCCATTTCTTAATGTTTCTATGTTCAGTGGAATGTTATTCCTCATATGAAAATCAAATTATTTATCTTATCGATTTTTATTAGAGTTTATTAACATTGATTTTTACATCATATTTCAAATGACATATTTAACAAATAAATCTTCAAGAAGTGAATCTCTATTAATCACTGGCACTTACATTTTAGAACATAATTAAAATTAGGCTGAGGGTTTGTATATCATAGATACATATTTGCCAATCCTGGGACTTGAACTCAGGGCCTTGGCACTGTCTTTGGACATTCAAGGCTAATGCTCTGCCACTTGAGCCACAGCGCTATTTCCAGCTTTTGCTGTGTATGTGGTACTGAGGAATTGAACCCAGGTGTCCATGTATACTAGGTGAGCACTCTACCATTAGTCTGTGCTCTGGCCCCAATTATTTCTCATTTTAAAGAGGCATCTTGATCTTTTCCATTTGAGTGTCTGCATGCATGTTTCTCCCCTCTCATGCACATTTGCAATTGCAGGTGGCATTAAAAATTACAGACAATAGCTGGGAGTTTGGCCTAGTGATAGAGTGTTTGCCTAGCATGCACAAAGACCTAGGTTTGATTCCTCGGTACCACATCCACAGAAAAAAGTCAAAAGTGGTGCTGAGGCTCAGGTGGTAGAGCTCTAGCACTGAGAAAGTCCAAGGACAGGGTTCAGGCCCTGAGTTCAAGCTGAGGACTGGCAAAAAAAATAGATGTAAATTTTGATTTCTATTGGACTGAAGTAGATATATTTACCTGAACACTTAAAGTATATTTATTTATTTTTTATTTGTTAATGCATATTTATCTTGAGAGTGATGCACATTTAAATTCCTGGAGAAATATTATTGATGTCTTATTTTTTAGTCATGTGTGAGGCTTGAACTCACAGCCTGGTTACTGTTCCTGAGCTTTTGTGTGCAAGGCTAGCACTCTACTACTTTGAGTCACAGCACTGCTTCCAGTTTTCTGGTGGTTAATTGGTGATAAGCCACATGGACTTTTCTTGCTGGGCTCATGATTTTTTTCTTATATTTTCTTTAACAATATAAGATGGGGCTAGGAGTATGGCCAAGTGGTAGAGTGCTAGCCTAGCATGCACAAAGCATTGGGTTCAATTCCTTGGTTCACATACACAGAAAAAAACTGGAAGTGGTGCTGTGGCTCAAGTGGTACAGTGCTAGCCTTGAGAAAGCTCAAGGAGAATACCCGTGCCCTGAATTCAAGACCCAGGACTGACAAAAAACAAAACAGAACAAAACAATACAACCGACCCCAAACCCCCAATATAAGATGGTCTTACCATTCTACTCAGCTTTATTATCTTTATATTTATTTTAGCATTAAAGCACTATGTTATATATGGAATATATAGTGCATGTTATAATTAGATCATATACTTTGTTATATTTATATTATAAACATAAATTGTATAACAGAATCATTTGTATGTGATAAATGCAATTTCATTAACATTTTTATTAAAATAATTTCATTACTTTTAATATAGATATGATATAGAACATTATACATTATATCTATAGACTATAAAATCCTATGTAATACATACCATAGATCATATAATATACACTATGTGTTATACTGCATATATTATATACATTATACATTATATTCTATAAATCATGCATGATGTTTTTTATGTTATTTACCAGGTATGAATATAAATGTGAGCCATTGGTGCTTAGCATGTTGTCTTTTCAAGGAAGTGTCATTACAAGTTGGCTGATTAGAAGCACCAACACTTTTGTCTCTATGAATGAGAAGAATCAGTAAACACAGGGAAGAAAATGGAGTTCCTTTTCACCAAGATGGCACTGAACATGAAGAAGGGAGCTCCTGCCCCTTCTAAAGCTGAAGCCAAGGAAAAGGCATTGAAGGCAAGAAGGCAGTGCTGAAAGGCGTCCAAGCCACAAAAAACAGAAGATACCCACTTCACCCACTTTCAGGCTGCTGGGGAGACAGCACAAATATCCCTGGAAGAGTGCTCTGAGGAAAATAATTGTATGCAACTATCAGGTGATCTTGACCACTGAGTCATCCGTGAAGACGATAGAAAACAATAACACATTTGTGTTCACTATGGATGTCAAGGCCAACAAGCATCAAATCAAGCAGGCTGCAAGAAGCTCTGTGACATTGATGTGGCTAAGGTCAATACCCTGATCAGATCTGACAGAGAGAAGAAGGCATATGTGTGACTCGTTCCTGATTATGATGCTTAAGATGTTGCCAACAAAATTGAAATCATCTAAACTGCATCCAGCTGGCTAATTATAAATGTATAACTTTTTCCCACTTAAAAAAAAAGAAAGAAAGAAAAGAAAATGGAGCTGTGGTTCAAGTGGTAAACACTAGCCTTGAGCAGAAAAGCTCAGGGACAGAGCTCAGGCTCTGAGTTTAAGCCCACGGCCAGCTCAAAAAGAAAAATAAATAAACAAACAAACCAAAAAGGAAAACAGGAAAGACTATTCTGTGGGGAAAGAAAGAGAGGAAAACCAGTGGGAATCACAAAAGAGGAAGACAGCAGAAAAGCATATATAGAGAGAATTAAAAAATATACAGATACCCTGCTTTCATCAAAAGAAATGGAATCAATTATATTAGATATAGATATAGGATATAGATTAATCAATAACAAATGTATACAATCCTCTCTTATTATGTAGCATTGCATATCATGCATTGTATATTATTAGTAGTACTAGTATTTTTAGCCTTAAAAGGATGTCCAAAGGTCTTGACTTCAACAAGTCAGTGTATGAGAACAAAGCATCTCTTCCCATGCCACCCTTTCCAGTTTTTTCTTCCATCTCTGCCAACTCTATGGCATCCCCTCAGGTTACCTGGTTCCATTTTCACATCTGTACTTTGACAATTATGACTGCTTCCATTTATTCTCTCTCTTTCTATTTATTTGCCTAACCTTGACCTCCCCCACCCTGACAAAACATGTTTCAGCTTCTTGCTATTCCTTTTGTCAGGAGGCTACTCAGGAAATCTGTGGATCATGTTTTGAAGGCAGCTGGGGAAAAAAGTTTGTAAGATTCTTATAGCCAATGAACTACCAAAAGCAGGAAGTGGAGGTGTGGTTCAATTGGTAGCCTTGAGTGAAAAAGCTCAGGGATAGCACCCAGACCCCAAGTTCAAGCCCCAGGACTGGCATAAGAAAAATGAGGCTTGTTTTAGTTTTACACCTGCATTCAGATATCTAAATGAGTGTTATCTGGGGCTAAATACCAACAATTTCAGTGTGTATTAACTAAAGTTTTGCTTCTTTTTACTTCACTGTTTTCCACTTAATATGTAGGGAAACGTCATGTTAAATAGGAAAATGGTATTGTTCCCATCTAAACAAAAAGTGGAGTGAACTCTGTTCTTATGATAGGTTATATAGGTGATAGAATGAATGTAAGATTCAGGAACAGAATTTTACTCATATATATCTTTTTTTTCTTTTTTGCTGGACCTGGGGCTTGCTTTCTGGACCTGGATGCTCTCCTTGTGTTATTTTACTCAAGCCTAGAGACCTACCACTTGAGTCACAGCTCTATTTTCAGAGCTTTGGTGGTTAATTGGAGAGAATAGTCTCATGGATTTTCTTGTTTTGGCTAGGTTTGAATTTCAGTCCTTAGATCTCAGCCTCTGGAGAAGCTCGGATTACAGCATGAGCTCCTGGCACTCAGCTTAGATTGATTCTAAAGTTTGAGAATTTGAGCCACTCAGTTCCTCTGTGAGCTTCAGATATCTCAAGGCCAAACTGAGTGCAATATATTTATAACTCCAATGTCATTCAATGATTATATAAAATTGTATCACGAATAATTCCCATGATAGTTCACTCTCAGTGGTCCATCCTATTGCTGTAGGCAACTAGCTTCTTTTTTTATTTGTGCCAGCACTCAGGGGCTGGGCTCTGTACAAGTGGGCCTTTTACCACTTGTGCCACATCTCCACTTCCAGCTTCTCAGTGGTTATTTGGAGATAAGAATATCATGGAATTTCCTGTCCATGCAGGGTTTGAACTGCAGTCCTCAAATCTCACCCTTCTGAATAACTGGAATTACAGATGTGAGCCACCAGTGTCTGGCAATAACTAGCTTTTCCATGTGTATTAATTCCAGGTGCTGGTGGTTTACATCTGTAATCCTAGCTACGCAGGAGGCTGAGATTTGAGTATCTTGATTTAAGGTAAGCTTGGGCAGAAAAATCCATGAGACTTTTATCTCTAATTAATGAGCAAAAACCAGAAGTGGAGTTGTGGCTGAAGTGATCAAGTCCTTGCTTTGACCAAGAAAGACAAGTGAGAGCACGAGGCTCTAAATTTAAGCTCTAGTACAGGAATACATAAAAGGTGTTCCTTGGCTGGGAGTTTGGCTTAGTGGTAGAGTGCTTGCCTAGCATGCATGAAGACCTGGGTTCGATTCCTCTGTACCACATACATAGAATAAAAACTGAAAGTGGTGTTGTGGCTCAAGTGGTATTGCTCTAGCTTTGAGAATAGTCCAAGGACAGTGCCCAGGCCCTGAGTTCAAGCCCCAAGATGAGCAAAAAAAAATGTGTTCCTAGAATTCACGAATTAAAGCTTGTGTGATCTTCAGAAGTGTTGTGGTACCCAGAGCATTTTATTGAAATCTTGTACCACACAGAGTCGAATGTTCTAAAACAGAATTTAGTCCATAGAAACATATAGTAGGGAAAACTGCCATTATTAAAAAATGATAAGGGGCTGGGAGTTTGGCCTAGTGGTTAAAGTGCTTGCGTAGCATGCATGAAGACCCGGGTTTGATTTCTCGGTACCACACACATAGAAAAAAGGTGGAAGTGGTGCTGAGGCTCAAGTGGTAGAGCTCTAGCCTTGAGAAAGTCCAAGGACAGTGCTCAGGCCCTGAGCTCAAGCCCAGGACTGGCAAAAAAATGATAACTAAGAGCCAAGTACCCTTGTCAGTAGTCATAGCTACTCAGGAGGCTGAGATGTGACAATCAACATTCAAAGTTCAGGCAGGAAAGTCCATGAGATTCTTTTTTTTCGTATATTTTTATTGTAATTAATAGAAGGGTTACATTATATTCACTAGATAGAAGGTGCATTACTACACATATATTGATACCCTTTCTCATGTCTTGGTCCCCATTTCCCTTCCCTCACCCCCGCCCCCATCTTGTTTTTCCCCTTCCCTATCCAACTTCAAATAACCAAATACATATATATACAATATATCAGACAACCAGGTGAAATACTGTAACAATATGAGATAGCCAAGGGACAGGAAAAGAGGTGAGAGATAACAGTACATTGAAGGACAACAATCACTCATTATATGGCTTTTGTTTCTATATCCTGGAGGTCTTTCATTTAGTGTCATGGCCTTACCTATCTAGGTTTTGTTCTATTTTAGATCTCTGCTAGGAGAGTCCAAGGTTTCTACTGATTATGACAAATGAGGGAAACCACTGAACCTATGTTCCTTTGAGTCTGGATTACTTCACTTAATATGATTTTTTCTAAGTCTTTCCATTTCCTTACAAATGGGGCAATGTCATTCTTTCGGACAGCAGCATAGAATTCCATTGTGTATAAATACCACATCTTGTTGATCCACTCATCAACTGAGGAGTCCATGAGATTCTTATTTCCTCCAATGTATTACCAAAGTAGTTAGAAGCAGAGCTGTGGGTCAAATGTTAAAGTAATAGAGTTGAATAAAAGAAGCTCAAGGACAGTGTCCACGCCCTGAGTTCAAGCTCTAGGACAAGGCAATATATATATACATATATATATATACATATATATAATTCATGGAGAACTCAAAATATAGGCTTGTAGTTCAAAGCTATTTTTCAGCATCAGCTCAGAGTTATAAACTGAGGAGCCTGGATTTCTAATGGTGCTCAGTTTTTAGCATACTCAGCTGGGGGAAAATAACAGAATGAATAATATTCACATTGTGTAGGAATTTAGTAAATACAAATATAGTTGTCACCATCATTATCATCATCTGTTGAACTATTTAGTAAGGCATTTAATTTAGATACCTGAATCCTAGTAGTGCTTAACCTCAACGGTTGAGAGACTATCATATTTTTTGCCAGTCCTGTGCTTGAGCTCAGGGCCTGAGACTATCTTTAGACTTTCTCAAGGCTAGAGCTCTACCAATAGAGTCTCAGCACCTCTTCCGGCTTTTTTCTATGTATGTGGTACCAAGGAATTGAACCCAGGTCTTCGTGCATACTAGGCAAGCACTCTACCACTAGGCCCAACTCCTGGCCCAAGGACAATACACTTTTGAATAGTTAGTGAGTCAATTAAGAAATCACAGACGCAATTAAATAAATCATAGAACCAAGCCATGCATGTGGCTCACGCCTGTAATCCTAGCTAAGATCTGAGGATCAAGGTTCAAAGCCAACCCAGGCACAAAAGGACCTGAGACTCATCTCCAATTGACCTCTAGAAAATGGGAAATCGGATTGCCTAAAGGGTAGATTGGTAGCCTTCAGCTGAAGAACTCAGGGACTGTGCCCAGACTGAGTTCAAGCCCTATGATCCACCAAAAAAAATCATAGAACCAAATAAAACGGTAGGACTATTGGAATACAGCAAAGAGAAATATTTATAGCTGAGTGCTGACATTAAAAATAGAAATATTTCAAATCAACAGGCTAAAGACACACTTAACCCCTGAAACAAGCATAAGCACAACCATATCTTCAAATTGAGAAGTAGATTGAAGTAATAAAGTTCAGAGTGAAAATTAATAAAAAGGTTGCAAAAAGAATAATACAAAGGAGGATACCCAAAGTTGGCCATTGGGAAACATACAGAAGATTAAGAAACATATTTCCAAACTAACCAAAGGGAAGAAAAAAACAAAGAAGACATGAAATGAATAAAACTATGCATGAAAATTAGATATGAAAATTAGATATTGGCATTACCAAAATGCCAATGACATTCAGCCAATGATGAAGGATTAGATGAGGGAATAGACTGACAATATAGTTTATTAAACTGGAATAAAGAAAGTCTTAAAAAGTGACTGCCCTTTCAGTGTGCAAAACAGAAAAGCTTCTGGAGATACATTGTACTGGTAGTAATTAATGTCAAAGACATGTATACTTGACACAGCCATATTTTCTTGAATTATTTGCTAAAATGAAAATGGGTGTTAAAGAAGGTGGGCTATTACAATAAATACAGAAATGAAAGATGCAAATGTCATATACAAACTGTGCCTAGAGCAGAGCTCAAATCCTCTGGTGGATATTTATTCCCCACCCCCCAATGTCTTTTTCGTTTTTGTGTTGTTCCTAAGGCTTGAATTCAGGACCTGGGCATTGTTTTCTGAGTTTTGTCGTTGAGGGATAGCACTCTACCACTTGAGCCACATCTCTCCTGCTTGTAAGTAGTTAATTGGAGATAGAATAGTCATGGTTTCAAATGATGATCCTCACATCTCAGCCTTCTGAGTAACTAGGATTATATTCACAATCTATCCAGGCTTGGATAATTTTCCTCTTCTTATTCCTCTACTTATGTGATGAATTCCTTAGAGACTGGAATAACTTGGATCAATCTTGCTAATTGCCAGCTGTGAGCATGGAGCCCCCGATGGCATATAAGAGTCCATAACCATCCTGTCCAGTCTCTTGTTCATTTCAGTGTCTTCAGTCCTCACGGCTTCATGTTTATCCCCTCCATATTTGTTTACCTCTGGGATGTCCTAAGGGACTCCTAAAAACTATTTCTATTACAATAGAAGTAAAGATGATGCACAGAGGTGTCACTGTTACGTAAGTCAGAAATAGAGTACATTTCTTTTTGAACCATCTCACCCCATCCCGCAGTCTCAGCCAGATTTACCCTCCTGTCCTCATCCACAAATTCATTTTCAATATAATGTCTAATGAATATTACTACTGCATTTGTTCACTCTTGGTCTCTCCATATCTGTACCTCCCTTTTACCCTAACAAATACAGATAAATGAATAAACCAAGACAAAAGGAATCAAAAATAAAAATAGCAACAAAGAAGAAGCAAACCCTCTCGTTTCTATTTCCTGGCATTCATTTTGATATATAGTATTTTATTTGACCAGACGTACGTAACTATTGCACCTTTGTGATGCTCTCCTAAGAATGCCCTACTTTGGTCTCACTGTGTAAATGCCTAGAGATCTATATAATTTATCATGTCTCAGTGTATTTTTTTTCTTTTACCATTCATTGTGTCCTCTTGTAGGGTTACAGTCACATTGTAATTGCCACCGATGAGAGAAACCATGCTACTTATGGTCCTTTGGGCCTGGCTTCTTTTGCTTAAAGTAATTTTTTTCCCTCCAAGTCTTTTCATTTCCTTACAATGGTACAGCATAATTCTTTCTGATGGATGAGTAGAATTCCACCATGTTTATATATATTTTCCTCATTTTCTTGATCCCTTCCTTCACTGAGTGTCCTCTGGGTTGGTTCCATATTTTGGCTATGATAAACAGTGCTGCAATAAAGATGATTGAACTGGCGGCTTTAGTATGGCCTTGTGTTTGTGTTCTTGTTCAACCATTCCAGAAAGCATCATGTATGTTCCTTAAAAGATTAAACACAGAACTTCAGGACTTCATTTTTAGTGTAGTGTTCAGATAGTACAGTTTGGTTTTTACAGAGAGTTTATATGTAATCTCTGTTAAGGGATTTTGCACAAATGTTTCTAATAAGATGAGGCATATTTCAAGGCTCAATATTTATAAGAATGACGTTATTTTTTCCTTAGAAAGGGAATGTTACCCTTTATTTTACATGAGTATAAAGCACAGCTGGCTCATGACTCATCCTAGCTACTCAGGGGGCTGAGATCTGAGGACATTGATTTGAAGCCAGTCTGGGCAAGACAGTCCATGATATATTTACCTCCAGTGTACGACCAAAAAGCCAGAAGTGGAGCTGCTGGTTCAAATCATAGAACACAATCCTTGATCATAAAATGTTCAGGGACAGAACCCAGGGCTTGACTTCAAGGCCCAAGACTGGAATACACACAAAGGGAGTATATTGTGTTTTTCTGTGAACATGAGTTACTGATCAATGATCTTTCTTGTTCTTCTATAAATATAAATGTAGGCATAAGGAACGAGGCAATAATCAGGAAAGAAACTCCTTTCACAATAGCCTCAAAGAAAATAAAGTACCTAGGAATTAGCTTAACTAAGAATGTAAAGGACCTTTTTGATGAAAACTTCAAAACCCTAAAAAAGGAAATTAAAGCAGAACTAAGGAAATGGAAAAACCTCTCATGCTCCTGGACTGGAAGAATCAACATTGTGAAAATGACAATCTTGCCAAGAGCTATCTACAAATTCAATGCAATACCCATCAACATCCCAATGTCATTCTTTAAAGAAAAAGAAGAGGGAATCCAAAATTTCATAAGGAATAATAAAAGACCCCGTATAGCAAAAACACTTCTTAGCAGAAAGAACAGCGCTGGAGGAATTTCAATTCCAAACTTTAGACTCTATTACAGAGCTATAATTCTCAAAACAGCTTGGTACTGGCACAGGAACAGGCCTGAAGACCAATGGAATATACCTGAGAACCCAGATATTAAACCACAGACCTATGGCCACCTAATCTTTGACAAGGGAGCCAAAAAAAATAGAATGGAAGAAAGACAGCCTCTTCAACAAGTTGTGCTGGCAGAACTGGTTAAGCACCTGCAGAAAACTAAAGCTGGATCCTTCTTTGTCACCTTGCACTAGAATTAACTCTAAATGGATCAAAGACCTGGAGGTAAAAGCTGACACACTGAAAACTCTACAGGAAGGAATAGGAGATACACTAGGCCTCCTTGGCACAGGTCGAAACTTTATTAATAAGGACCAAGAATCACAACAAATCAGAGAAAGGCTGGATAAGTGGGACTGCATTAAACTGCAGAGCTTTTGTATGGCAAAGGACATAGCTAGTAAACTAATCAGGAAGCCTACAGAGTGGAAGAAGATCTTCACCAACCAAACAATGGACAAAGGCCTCATATCTAAAATATGTCAACAACTCAAAAAATTGAATCACTCCAAAACTAACCTCCAAAGTAACAACAATCCCATTAAAAAATGGGCCAAAGACTTAAAGAGAGTCTTCTCTGAAGAAGAAACCAAAATGGCCTATAGACACATGAAGAAATGCTCAACATCTCTGGTCATAAAAGAAATGCAAATCAAAACAACTCTAAGATTCCACCTCACTCCAGCTAGAATGGCCAGGATCAGGAAAACGAATGACAACAGATGCTGGAGGGGATGTGGCCAGGAGGGATCACTACTACACTGTTGGTGGGAATGCAAACTCGTTCAACCACTATGGAAAGCAGTGTGGCAGTGCCTCAAAAGGCTAAACATAGAACTCCCCTATGACCCAGCAATTCCACTACTTGGCATTTACCCAACCACCCAGAAACAAGGACATACTAAACCCACTAGCACAACAATGTTCATTGCAGCACTATTCACCATAGCAAAGATATGGAACCAACCTAGACGTCCCTCAGTTGATGAGTGGATCAACAAGTTGTGGTATTTGTACACAATGGAATTTTATGCTGCTGTCAGAAAGAATGACATCGCCCCATTTGTTAGGAAATGGAAAGACTTAGAAAAAATCATATTAAGTGAAGTAAGCCAGACTCAAAGGAACTTAGGCTCAATGGTTTCCCTCATTTGTCATAATCAGTAGAAACCTTGGGCTCTACTAACAGAGATTTGCAATAGAGCAAAATCTTGATACATAAGGACATATAATGTGAAGCTAATTGAAAGGACCTCCAGGATAGTGAAACAAAAGCCATATAATGAATGATTGTTGTCCTTAATGTACTATGTTGTCTCTCATCTCCTTTGCTGTCCCTTGGTTATCTCATACTGGTATAGTATCTCACTTTGTTATCTGATACATTGAATTTATTTGTATTTGGATATTTGAAATTTGATAGTGAAGGGGGGAAAACCAAGACGGGTGGGGGGTGTGGGGGGGAGGGAAACGTGTACCAAGACATGTGAAAGGGTATCAATGTATGTGAATTAATGCACCTTCTATCTGAAAAATATCATGTAACCCTTTTACTAATTACAATAAAAAATAAAGCAAAAAAATAAATGTTGGCATATAGAGATGTAAATTAATGATATAGGAATTGATAATTCAAAATTTCTAGGAAACTGGCACTGGGAAATACTGACAACACTCCTGAATATGATTAAAATTGTGAGTACTTGAATTAGAAATATATATGCAGTACTGTGTTGCAAATTATTTATGATTCCATCCATGATTTCCCATTCTAAATGTGTTCAAGCCATGTAGCCACACTCAACCTGACACATGTCACCGAATTCAATCTCCTGAGCCTCTCAGAGGATCCTGCTTTGCAGCCCATCCTCTTTGGGCTCTTCTTGTCCATGCACCTGATCACTGTGGTTGGAATTCTGCTCATCATCCTGGCCATCACCTCTGACCCCCACCTCCACACCCCCATGTACTTCTTCCTCTCCATCCTCTGCTTGGATGACATCTGCTTCACCTCTACTACTGTCCCCAAGATGCTGGCAGACATCCAGACTCACAGCAGAGCCATCTCCTACAGTGGGTGACTGACATAGATGTATCTTGTTATCATTTTTGGCTGCATGGATTACATGCTTCTGACGGTGATGGCCTATGACAGGTACATGGCCATCTGTCACCCCTTATATTACTCTGTCCTCATGAACCCTCGGTTCTGTATCTTTCTGGTTCTGGCCTCATTTTGTATTAGTCTCTTAGACTCCCAGTTGCATAATTTGATCGTGTTCCAGTTTACTTACATCAAACAAGTAGAAATTTCAGGCTTCTGTTGTGAGCCTGCGCAGATCCTTCATCTGGACTGTTCTGACACTGTTGCCAAAAGCCTACTCACCTATTTGGTTTCTGCCCTATTTGGCTTTCTACCCATTTCAGGAATCCTACTTTCTCACTGTAAGATAATATCCTTTATTTTGCAAATCACATCATCTAGGGGTAAGTCCAAAACTTTCTCTACATGTGGGGCTCACCTGTCGGTAGTTTGTCTATTTTGTTGAACAGCTGTTGGCATGTATCTGGAGTCAGTTGTATTCCATTCTTTCAAGGAGGGGAATGTGGCCTCGGTGATGTACACTGTGGTCACTGCTATGTTGAACCCCTTCATCTACAGCCTGAGGAACAAAGATATTAAAGCCACCATAAGGAAACTCTACAGTGGAAGACTCTAGAAAAGTAATTCCTATGCAGGTGGGAAAATATCCCAGCAGTCAATACAGAAGGCTATATATAATACACCTCGAATGCTGGGACAGTGTTGGGAAGGAGAGTGGAATGGAGGACAAGACAGAAAGCTGTCTACCTGTTGGGAGGAAAACATGTCATCAGAAAAACCTGAAATAAAAGGAGAGGTGTTGTGGTAAAAGCAGTGTAAGAAGATCCAGAGAACATCCAAACTCTCCTGTCCTCTTATTGATACCCAAATAGAAAATGATAAAAAGAAGCCATGAAATCACTTACAGGAGGGCTTTGTTGATGCAGGGAAGAGTCATTCTTGCCTCATTCGAATTCCAAAGTGTAAAGGTGTGGGGGTGGGGATGGGGAGAACCAGCAATCAACTATATCTCCCTTGGTTTGTGCCAACATTTGTCTGGATCAAACTATCTGTCGTCTTCAGAGGAACTGACACAGAGCAGAAGCTGGAGGAGAAGCAACATCAGAGCCACAGGGAACATTTCTGCAGCATTCACAGAGCTGTGACTCTTGCTGGAGACTGAGCCTGCAGTGTCAGGCAGGTGTATAAATGGATCTTCAGTTTCTGTGGCTTCTTGTTACCTGGATGGCACCGGGATGTATCACCAGCCTCCTCCCCTGTCCTTGAGAGAGCCTGCTCTGCCCTCTAGCTCTGCATCTGTGGTCTGGAATCAAGGTAAATAACACAAGTTGGAAAACATGTGTAGGATCTTCTTCTCCATGCCTTCAGGGCTGTGATTTCATCTAGGACTCTAGATTATAAAATGCCATGAAAGTGGTGTTGTGGCTTAAGTGGTAGTGTACTAATCTTGAGCTGAAGAGCTCAGGGACAGTACCCAGGCCCAGAGTTTAAGACTCATGACCACCACCAACAACAAAATAATAAAATATAAATTCCAGGGATGGAGTCATTTTCTGTTGAGTTGTTTCCAAACTTATGTGCAGAAAAAGAGTTTAAAAGAAAATGAAGCACAAAAATAAGTTACAAAGATACGTACAAATGCCACTAAGGATGATATAAATGGATGGCACCAGAGATTGCCATGTGAAGGTCACAAGATGAAACAGGGCTATGATAACCCTGCCAAAGGCTATCTACAAATTAAATGCAATGCCACCGGTATCCCAATGTCATTCTTTAATTAAGGAGAGGAAGCAATCACAAATTCATATATAATAATAAAAGATCTAGATTAGCAAAAACAATCCTTAGTAGAAAGAATAGCATTGGGAGAATATCAGTACGAAACTTCAGACTTTATTACAGAGCTATAGTAATAAAAACCAGCTTGGTACTGGCACAAGAACAAGCCTGAGGACCAGTGGAATAGAACTACTCAGAAATTAACCCACAGACTTATGGCCACCTGCTCTTCAATAATGGAACCAAAAAAATAGAATGGAAGACAGCCTCTTCAACAAATGGCGCTAGCAGAATTGGTTAGACACTTGTAGGAAACTAAAGTTAGATCCTTATATGTAACCCTACACCAGAATTATTTCCACATAGATCAAAGACCTTGCGGTATAAGCAGATACCCTGAAAATTTTACAAGAAGGATAGGAGAAACTCTAGGGCTCCTTAGCACAGGTGGAACCTTTCTTCATAAAGACCCAGAAACACAACAACTTAAAGTTTGGACAAATGACACTGTATTAAACTGCAGAGCTTCTGTATGGCCAAGGACATAGCTAGTAAGTTAAATAGAAAGCTCACAGAATGGGAGAAGATCTTCACTAGCGATACAACAGAGAAGGGACTCATATCTAAAATGTATCTACAGGGGCCGGGAGTTTGGCCTAGTGGTAGAGTGCTTGCCTAGCATGCATGAAGACCCGGGTTTGATTCCTTGGTACCACATACATAGAAAAAAGCCAGAAATGGTGCTGAGGCTCAAGTGGTAGATTTCTAACCTTGAGAAAGTGCAAGGACAGTGCTCATGCCCTGAGCTCAGGCCCAAGACTAGCAAAAAAAATACATAGAAATGAATGAATAAATAATAAAAAACATTTATTTAAAAAATAAAATATATCTATAGCTGAAAAAATTGAATCTCTCAAGGAAACAACCATCCCATTGAAAGGTGGGCTAAAGGCTTAAAGACAGTCTTTTCTGAAGAAGAAATAAAAATGGCCTATAGACACATGAAGAAATGCTCAACATCTCCGGTCATAAAAGAAATGCAAATCAAAACAACTCTAAGATTCCACCTCATTCCAGACAGAATGGCCATGATGGAGAAATGTACTAACAATAGATTCTGGCGGGGATGTGGCCAGGAGGGATCACTACTACACTGTTGTTGGGAGTGCAAACTCGTTTAACCACTATGGAAAGCAGTATGGTAGTTCCTCAAAAGACTGAACATAGGTCTCCCCTATGACCCAGCAATCTAACTCCTGGGCATTGACACAAATGTCCATAAGCAAGGGCATACCAAAGCTACCAGCACAAAATATTCATTGCAGCACTATTTACAATAGCAAAGATATGGAACCAATCCAGATGTCCCTCAGTAGATGAATGGTATTTATACACAATGGAATTTTTTGCTGCCATCAGAAAGAATGACAGCACCCCATTTGTTAGGAAATAGAAAGACTTGGGAAAAAATCATAGTAAGTGAAGTAAGCCAGACCCACAGAAACAGACTCCATGGCTTCCATCATTTGTAATAATTTGTATATATGTAGGGGATTTTCCTAGCAGAGGATCACAGTAGCTCAAAATCTGTGTGCATATGGCCATATGGGATGAGACTAAGTGAACTCTAGGATAGGGAAACATGAGGTTTACTTTTGTCGTTTTTAATGTACTATATGAAGTTAATTATTTTCATTCTTTTTACCCCCTCGTTATGGTTATTCCCCTGCTGTTTCTGTATCTGACTTTATTACCTGGTATATTGTATATACGTTTATTTGTTTGTTTGAATCAAGGAAAGGAAGGGGAAAAACAAGATGATGAGACAAAGGATTTTGTGAACTAGTGTAATGGCAATATTCATAGACAATATTCTGGAAATGAACTTTACAACTTGGGAGGAGGTGGGGGAGTGAAAGTGGGAGAAAAACACGGGAAGAGGTAACAACATTTGAGAAGTAATGTACCCACTACCTTGTGCATGTATCTGCAACCCCTCCATGCATCACCCTGACAATAAAATAGAATTAAATAAAACAAAGCTAAATCTTGCCCTATTGGAAGTTGTGGCTGCTGAGTTCTGAGATATGGTAGACCAGGACAAGGCAGTCTCCTTCTCTCTAATCTCTCTCTCCCTCCCGTGCTCCTGGTCCCTTGATCTCCAAGCTGGAGGCCCTCTGCCATTTGAACAACTCCATCCACCATTCCGAAGCCTTCAGGAAAAGGTAACCAGCTCTAGTTTGGGTGGAGGCACACTTACAAGGACTGGGAACTCCAGGACTCCCTCCCTTCCTGTCTGTGGGGTCCCGAGAGACTTCAGAGGTCTATCGTGAAACTTCTCACATTTTTTCTTATTTTTTATAATAATAAAATTGGAATATTCATCATTAAGTCTTTGGCAGTAATGATACAGTTCACAGACATTTCTGTCATTGTTCCCTGCTTCTCAATCAGAGGACTTACAGCCATGAACCATTACAAGTCAACTACAACCAGGATAGGTTATTTTAGCTCCATTTGGAGCTAGAGGAACTGTCACTTAGATGTGGGCCAAGGGCGGTTTGGGAATCTTTGGTCACATAAGATAGAAATAGACCTATCTTGCATGCCGATCTCAGTGTGAAATAGAGAATCCACTAAAATATTGGTGATAGAACATTCAGTCACCAGGATGCTCTGAATCTTGCATTCAAATTTAGTTATATAGTAAAAAACAGGATTGTTAGTCAGGTGCTGGCGGCTGTAATCCTAGCTACTCAGGAGGCTGAGACCTCAGGATCACGGTTCAAAGCCAGCCCAGGCAGGAAGGTCCATGAGACTGTTACCTCCAACAAACTATTCAGAAAAAGCCAGAAGTGTTGCTGTGGCTCACTTGGTAGAGTGCTAGCCTTGAGCAAAAGCAGCTCAGAGACTGTGCCCATGCCCTGAGTTCAAGTCTTAGGACTGGCAAAAAGTATAGTTGCTATAAACTAGAAAGAAATGTTTTCAGAGGTTGCAGACAACCATGGTGGAAATGAACAGTTGTACGCAGAAAGAAAATCCAGAAACTGTGAAAACCAGACACTAGGACCTTTTCCATCATAAATTTAATTGGAGATGACATATATGACATGACATAAGACAGCAGTTTACGAGAATTATAATTTGACACCTATGAAATGGTTTAGAAAATGAAAAAAAACATCATGCTTGCTGACAGTAGATATGTCAGAAATATCAGTGTCAAGTCAGACAGATTTTTTTGGCTCCTCTGCTGTTGCCATCCCTTGATACCAAATCGACTGGAGGCACCCATTTGCTATCAAGTCAAACGATTAGTAAACTATCTAGGGGTCCTGCTAATGCCTGAAAAAAAAGCTAATTCCTGAAAAAGCTACAAATGATTCTTTATTGATGTATTGATACTGCGATATTTTAGATATAAAAGGTCATTTCTCTTAATAGCTGGGAAAGTAGCTTAGAAATAGTTTATGGAATAGTCAGAGGATTGCCTAAGAATGATGGATTTGTCATGATTATTGTCTCATTCAGTGACAAATGTGCATTTACACATCAGAAGTTAGACTTTTAGAGATTGATTCTGATGAATTACTTGGAAAAATATTAATTTCCAACTGTATATATGGAAATAAGTATATTTGTATATACATATATAAACATATGAAAACAAGTATATGTAAGTAAGTATACACACACACACACACACACACACACACACACACATACACACAAATATGGAATACCGCTTGATTTTAGCATAAAATCTCCCTTTTCCCTATTATATAGTTTCAAAAGCTGTACCGTAAAAACAGTATAGAAATGGCCGGGTGTTTCGCCTAGTGGTAGAGTGCTTGCCTAGCATGCACGAAGACCCAGGTTTGATTCCTCGGTACCATATACATAGAAAAAGTCTGCAAGCGGTGCTTTGGCTCAAGTGGTAGACTCTAGCCTTGAGAAAAGTACAAGGACAGTGCTTAGGCCCTGAACTCAAGCCCCATGTCTCACAAAAAACCCCAAAATTGAAACACGTAGAAAAAAATATGCCACACATCTTGGATAATTAACTATATGCAGTGAAATTTACAGATATAGAAGAAAATACAACATACTCCTCTATAGTGAACATTTTTTTTAGATACAATGTATTCCTAGCTTGGAGTTTTAGTCATCAGCCCTAGTTGTTTTCAGAAGAGAGAACAAGAGTTAGTCAGTTTGATAAAGCTTCTTGACAAAGCCATTTTTAAAAATATATTTTATTGTAATTAATAGAAGGGTTACATGATATTTGCCAGATAAATGGTGCCTTAATTCCCACACATTGATACCCTTTCACATGTCATGGTTCCCATTTCCCTTCCCCCCTCCCCAACCCCTCATCTTGTTTTCCCCTGTTCCCTATCCAATTTCAGATAACCAAATACAATTATATCCAATATATCAGATAACAAAGTGAGATAGTGTAACAATATGAGATAACCAAGGGACAGTAGAAGTGATGAGAGATAACATAGTACCTTAAGAACAACAATGATTAATTATATGGCTTATGTTTACATCATATTTTAAATGACAAATTTAACAAACAATTGTTCAAGGAGGAAATCTCTAATTACATTCTCTGGGACTTAGTATTTAGAACTTAATCAAAATTAGCCTAACGGTTTGTATGTCATAGAAACATATCAGTTTATGAAATAAAACATTATGATTATAGACTCATAGGTTTTTTTGTCTGTATACTTATGTTTGTATTTCCATTACCATGTCCATTGCTTTGGGTATGCAGTTATTGAGTCCTCTCTCTGGTACACTTTGGATTTAATAACCGCATATTAAGGATGCCATGCTCCTTTTGTTCTTTAGGTCTTGACTTGTCTCACTCAGCATGATTCGCTTTAGATTCATCCACTTCCCTGCGAATGCCATAATTTTATCTTGTCTGTTGGCTATGTAGAATTCCATTGTGTATATATACCACATTTTCTTTATCTATTCTTCTGCAGTAGGGCATCTGGGTTGTTTCCATCGCCTGGCTATTGTGAATAGTGCAGAAATGAACATAGCTGAGCAGGTGTCTTTATAATATCCTGGGTCATGATGTTCAGGATAGATGCCCAGAAGTGGTATGGCAGGATCATAGGGAAGGTCTATTTTCAGTTCTTTAAGGAACCTCCACACTGATTTCCAGAGTGGATGAACTAGTTTACAATCGCACCAGCAGTGCAGTAGTGTTCAGTTTTCTCCACAACCCTGCCAGCAACTGTCATTGAGTTCAAAATCTTGGCCATTCTTGTTGGGGTAAGGTGGTATCTTACGGTTGTTTTTATTTGCATTTCCTTTATGACCATAGATGATGAACATTTTCTCTATGTTTTTCTGCCATTTTAATCTCTTCTTCTGATAGGTCTCTCTTTACTTCCCTTGCCCATTTAGTGAATGGTTTATTGGGTTTTCAGGGGATTAGTTTGTTGCGTTCCCTGTAGATACTGGATATTAAGCATTTGTCAGATGTATTGTTGGTGAATATCTTTTCCCAGTTGGTTGGCTGTCTCTCTACTTTTGCAACTATGTTTTTATCTGTACAGAAACTTATTATTTTTAGGTAGTCCCATTTATCGATTCTGTCTCCGATCTGTTGTGACCATGGGATTCTGTTCGGGAATCTGTTACATGTTCCTATGAGTTCCAGTGTCTCTCCTACATTATCCTGTAGCAATTTCATGGTTTCTGGTCTGACATTGAGGTCTTTGATCCACTTTGAGTTAATGCTTGTGCATGGCGAAATGCTAGGGTTAATTTTTAGTTTTCTGCATGTGGCTGCCCAGTTTTGCCAGCACCAATAATTGAATAGACTGTGTTTGTTCCATTGTATATCTTTGGCTCCTTTGTCAAATACAAGTTTCCTATAGGTATATGGTTCTATTTCTGGGTCTTCTGTTCCACTTATCTTCTGGTCTGATTTTGTGCCACTACCAAGCAGTTTTTTTTATTATGGCTCTATAGTGGAGTTTGAAGTTTGGTAGTGTAATACCACCAGCATTGCTCTTTTTGCCTAGAATTGTTTTGGCTATTCTAGGTCTTTTCTTGTTCCATATGAATCTTTTGATTATATCTTCAATTTCCATAACGAATGTCTTTGGGATTTTGATGGGCATTGCATTGAATTTGTATATCACTTTTGGCAGTATAGCCATTTTCACTATGTTGATTCTCCCTAGCCATGAGCATGGGATGTCTTTCCATTTCCTAGTGTCCTGTTTAATTTCTTTCATTAGGCTTTTATAATTTTCATTGAATAATTCCTTTACTTCTTTGGTTAAGTACATTCCTATTTTATTTTGGGGGGGAGCTATTGCGAATGGGATCATTTTCTTGATTTGCCTTCTGTTTGTGTATTGTTGGTGTACAAGAAGGCTACTGACTTCTGATGATTGATTTTGTATCCTGCCACTTTGCTAAAGTGGTTTATTAATTCTAGCAGTTTGGGAGTGGAGTTTGTTGGGTCACTCAAGTAGAGGATCATGTTGTCTGCGAATGAGGATAGTATAATTTCTTCTTTCCCTATGTGGATCACTTTGATATCCTTTTCTTGCTTTATTGCTCTGGCTAAGGGTTCCAGCACTATATTGAAGAGAAGTGGAGAGAGTGGGCATCCCTGTGTAGTTCCTGATTTTAAGGTTAATGGTTCCAGTCTTTCACCATTTAGTACAATACTGGCTGTAGGTTTTTCATATGTGGCTTTCACTATTTTGAGAACTGTACCTCTTATTCCTATGTTTTCTAGGGCTTTCAACATGAATGGATGTTGTATTTTGTCAAATGCCTTCTCTGCGTCCAGAGAAATTATCATATGATTCTTATCTTTAGCTCTATTGATATGATGTATTACATTGATTAATTTGCGAATGTTAAACCAGCCTTGCATTTGTGGGATGAAGCACACTTGATCATAGTGTATGATTTTTTAAATTTGTTTCTGGATTCTGTTGGCTAATATTTTATTGAGGAGTTTTTCATCTGTGTTCATTAGAGAGATAGGTCTGTAGTTTTCTTTTTTTGTTGGGTCTTTCCCTGGTTTGGGGATGAGAGTAATATTAGCTTCATAAAATGAGTTTGGTATTGCTCCTCCTGTTTCTATTTCCCGAAAGAGTTTCAAGAGTATAGGTGTTATTTCATCATTAAATGTCTTGTAGAATTCCGCAGTGAAACCAACTGGACTTGGGCTATTTTTGGTTGGCATTTCCCTGATTGCTTCCACAATTTCGTTGTAAGAAATTGGTCTGTTCAACTTGTTTACATCATTGTTGTTCAGTATTGGTAGCCTATATTTATTTAAGAAATCATCCATTTCTACTAGATTTTCTTGTTTCTTTGAATATAGGCCCTGGTAGTACCTATTCATTATGGAATGGATTTCTTGGGAATCAGTTGTGATTGTTCCCGTGGGGTCTATAATCTTGTTTATTTGAGTCTCCCCTTTCTTTTCTTTGATTAATCTTGCCAAGGGTCTGTCAATTTTGTTGACTCTTTCAAAGAACCAACTTTTTGATATATCAATTTTGTTTATAGTAGATCTTATTTCAATCTCTGAAATTTCTGATTTTATTGTTGTTATTTCTGTTCTTCTAGCTGTTTTAGGATTAACTTTTTCTTGCTCCTCTAGGTGTTTCAGTTTTTTTAAGGTTATTCACGTGCTCTTCTTCTGTCTTTTCATTATGTGCTTGTAGTGCGATTAATTTGCCTCTTAGAACTGCCTTTGCTGTGTCCCATAAGTTTCTTTGTGATGTTTCTTAATTGTCATTACATTCAAGGAAGTTTTTCATTTCATTTCTGATCTGATCTGTTACCCAGGGGTTATTCAGAAGTGTGTTGTTTAGTTTCCATATGATTGAATGTTTTGTGACTTTGACTGCATTGTTCAGAATTAGTTTCACTGCACTGCGGTCTGATAGGATGCATGGGATTATATCAGGCTTCTTGTATCTGCTTAAGTTTTCTGTATGAACTATTATATGATCTATTTTGGAGTGTGTTCCATGTGCTCAACTTTTGTTGAGTTGACCTGTCATTTGTTGACAGTGGAGTATTGAGGTCACCGACAATGATTGTGTTTGAGTCTATCTTGTTCTGTAAGTCTAAGAGTTTGTTTGACGAATTTGGGTGCTCCCATGTTGCAGGAGTAGATGTTTATAACTGTAATATTATGGGCATGGATTGAACCCTTTACTAATATATAATGGCCATCTCTATCTTTGTGTACTGATTTTACTGAGAAGTTAATTTTATCGGAGATTAAGATTGCTACTCCTGCTTTTTTGCATGGTGCATTGGAGGGGAAAATTTGTTTCCAGCCTTTCACTTGGAATTTGTTTCTGTCTTTGGCAGTAAGGTGTGTCTCTTGGAGACAACATATGGATGGATGGTGTTTCTTAATCCAGTCTGCTGCTCTTTGTCTTTTGATTGGATTGTTCAGCCCATTCACGTTTAGGGAGATTATGGAGAGGTAGTCAGTGTCCATGGTTGTTATTTATTTTTACTTCTAAGTTTCTTTCTCTTTTTTACCCTTTTGTGTTTAGTGAATTATAGATGTTTGCTTCTTGATGGGGGTTCTTGATGTTCTACAATTTGTTCTCGATTAATTAGTATTCTTTGTAACGCTGGCTTCTCTTTGGAATGAAATATTCTTTTCTTCCTCAAATGTAAATGCTAGTTTTGCTGGATATATCAGTCTCGGTTGGCAGTTGGTGGTTTTCAGGACATCAATGATGTTTTTCCAAGCTTTTCTTGCATGTAGGGTTTGTGTGGCGAAATCTGCTGTCGAATTTTCTTCCCATTATAATATAGCTCCTTCTTTGTTTTTGCAGCATTTAAGATCAATTCCTGGGTATTCGGGTCTAATGTCTTTACTATGATATCTCTAGGTGAGTTCCTTCTAGGATCTTGCCTGCTTGGGGTCCTGAAACCTTCAATAATGTGAGTATTTTCCCTTTTGAGGTCGGGGAAGTTCTATGCTATGATTTTGGTGAATAAAGGTTGCATACCTTTGTCCTGGAATTTGGCCCCCTCCTCAATCCCTATTATACTTCTTTGATGCATCTGCCAGTTCGTGGAGCTCTCTCTGGTAGATTCTGTCTGATTTTTCCAAGGTGGCGATTCTCTGTTCCAGCTCTTGTGTTTTGTCTTCTGTTTCTGATGTTCTATTCTCCATCTCAGTCAATCTGCTGCTTAATGCCTCCATTTTTGCTTGAAATGTGGACGCTGAACTGATCATGTCTGCTCTGAGGGTATTAATCTTTTCTTCCATTTCTCTTTTGAATTCGAGGAGCTCTTTGGAGATTTCCTGCTTATATTCCTGGAATTGTTTTTGTAATTCTGTTTTAATCTCTTTAGTCATGTTCACAATCATCTCCTTGAATAGGGTCATGTTTCGTGTCTCTTCAGGTGTCATTTCTTGGGTTGGTGACATCTCTCTCATCCCTTTGCTCTTGATGCCTTTTGGACTTTGCGTGGGACTTTGATTATTTATGTATGTCGTGATTCTTCTTTGAGCTTTCCTCGGCATGGAGAACTGTTGTTGTAGGTCACTCTGTGGTCAGTAGGTAGCGGTCTTTGCTTGGATTGGGACCGTGGTTCTGGGAGTATGTGAATACCTGTGGTTCTCAGCCAAATTGATTCCTCTGCTGACTATGTCAGATTTTGCCATTTTTGTAGGTGTTCTGTCAATTCCCAGAGGCTGTGCGCTGCTGTACGACTAGCTCTCATCCCAGCCAGTGGCCTCACAATGGGCCGTGGGATGGATCTGCAAGCTTCCGGTCTCAGCGTGCTGGGCGGATGGTTGGTTTTCCTGTGCTGCTTCTAGGGGCGGGACCCCAGCCAAGGATCTGGGATTTGGGAGATTCCAGGGGCTCTCAGCAGGACCTGCGGCTATCTGCTGTGTTCCCAGGGGCGGGGCCCAGCTGGGGACGTGTGCTCCAAGGGCTGAGCCGAGCCTTTCTGATGTTTGGCCCTTCAGTTCCCTGCTGCTTTGTCAGAGAGTCTGTGACTGTGGGGGCCCCCTTGGTTCTGTCTTGCTCAGGATTCCCAGCTGGAGAAGGCCGGGCTCAAGATTTGATGGGGACAGATACTGGCTCCTATTGTCCCGTACACCCCACCTGCTTTCCAGGGACACAGAGCTCCTAGCTCTCCAGACTCAGTGGCCTGGGAGAGGAACCAAGTGGGCGGGTGGGAGCAGGGACACCCCCCCTCCCCTGGTGGGGTCCTGGGTCTTGGCATAGCCCGCCTGTCAGTCTCCAGTCAGAGGCCTGGGAGAGGAACCTCGTGGGCGGGTGGTGACTGGGACACCTCTGCCTCCCTTGGTGGGGTGCTGGGTCTTAGCACCTCCCGCCTGTCAATCTCCAGTCATTGGCCTGGGGGAGGGGGCTGTTGAGGGAAGGGACAGGATTGTAAATTCCTTGCCTCCCTGCTCTTGCTCTTCTCAGGTGGGGTGGAGGGGCCTGAGTTAAATTCTATGGCTTGACACCCGCTCTGTGATTGGGGGCCCGCTGTAGTACTCACGCCTCTGCGTTCGTCTGTGGGTGCTGCACGGTGTTGGAGAATCCTTCACTCCCCTTGGATCTCTGCCGCCGCTTGTGGTCAGCATCTGGGTTCCATTGCTTGCTGTTCTGGTTCCACGTCTGGGTTCCGCTGCTTCTATGGCTCCTCTGACCCGGTTGCCAGGACCGGAGCTGCCCGGCCCTGCTCCCTTCACTGCGCCCTCTGCCGCAGCTTTTCTTGGCTTGGAGCTGGCGCGGTGGGGGTGGGGTCCTCGCGTTCCAAATTCTTTGAGAAAGTTGGATGTGAGCTTTATCTGGATTTCTTTTCCAGTTTGGGTCCTTTTCCGTTGCTTCTTGAGTTTGCTGTTGTGGATTTCTTAAGGTAATTGATTCGTGGGACTCCCTGGTAATCTCTTTTTGTGAGAGAGAGCTAGGCAGCATCCCTATTGTCTTGGCACCATCTTCCTCCTCAAAAGCCATTTTTTTTTGCCAATCTCAGGCTTTCACTCATGGCGTGAGCACTGTCCTTGGGCTTTCTCAAGGCTATAGAACTACCACTTGAACCACAGCACCACTTCCAGATTTTTCTAGGTATGTGGTACCGTGGAATTGAATCTAGGTCTTCATGTATGCCAGGCAAGCACTCTACCACTAGGCCAAACTCCTGACCCATTATGGCCTTCTTGAATGTTGCAATATTATTAATATACAGATTCTGTTTATTCTTATCACAGAGATCTTTCAGTAAAGCCTCCAGTTCATTTTCTTCTGTGTATCCATTGTGATCCTGCTTAGAGAATTGATTATAGAAGTCAAAAGCCTTGTTGAGCTGTCTCACACATATTTTGACTCCCTGAAATTTAAGAAAATCCTCTTATAATGGTAGAAACCTGGCCATGTCAGTCAGTTCTAACTTCCCATCATCATTTGAACCAGTTCTAGAATTATCTGTGTACTCAGCTAGTTCTGTGTCAGCAACTGTTTGCTTTTTGTAGCAGGTTCATCAGAAACCTCTTCATCTCCTCAGTTTCTATGAAGAATCCAAGTCTTCATTAATTTCTCATAGGACTTCAGCTGCTAGCACTGTAAGAGCAACAGGAAATTCTCTTCTGTGGGTAACACATGAACCCACTCCGCAATTCCTGTTTTTATCATATTGATCCACACAAGTTTTCACCTCCACAGCAATTCAGAAAAGTTTTCTCCTCAGGTGATAATTCCAATCCAGCCTTCTTCAGTGCCTGCAAGAGCTCCTGGATCAAGTTGTGTATTTGTTTTCTGTCCAGGCAAACACTTCTGTCAGCATCAAAGTGGAGTCAGATGTTGAAAAACTGTGAAGTTGTGATGAGGGGTTATGCCAAGGGAGGTTTTGCCATTGCACAACAGTAGTGTGTGTGTGTGTGTGTGTGTGTGTGTGTATAATTGTTTCCATGTGAGAATGTCATGGTGAAGGTCTCAACTTAACACATCTGTGGAGATGTGCAATAAATTTTAATCCAAGTTACTCCTTCCACTGATCTCAGCTACTCATTTTTTTCATATAATTTTATTGTAATTAATAGAAATATTTCATTATATTCACCAGTTAGAAGGTGAATTACTTCACAAACATTGATACCCTTTCTCATGTCTTGATCCCTATATCCCTCCCTCTACCCCTGCCCCTCATCTTGTTTTCTCCCCTTCCCTATCCTATTTCAAGTAGACAAATAAGCATATATACAATATATCAGATAACAAGGTGAAATACTGTAACAATATGAAATAACCAAGGGACATAGCACATCAAGGAAAACAATCACTTCTTATATAACACCTACACATTTATAACAGACACCTTAATATCTACACCTCATGTTTTTATGCGTAAATATTGAGTATTATTACTATACTCACTCGCTCCTCCCTTTTTTTTTCTTGTGTTCCATCCCTTCCTGCTAGCTCCCCATTCAAGGTACCAATATTCAAGACATTTCTTTGGCTAAATTATCCCAGAAGTGTTCAGAGGGTTTACAACATGGAATTGCGTTGCTGCATGTTCTACCATTGGCCTTTCATGTGGTCCTGTCACATATGCACAGAATGGCCAAGCTTTGCTTAGGAAGAGCGTAAAACTAGTCTTTTGGACACTTCTCCCCTTCATTGATGTTGCTGAGTCCACTGAGATTTGGATGATTTGGACCAATTTGTGTAATTGTGTGAGCTCTGTGAATTGAGAGTCCAAGACCATAGGAGAGACTACTATCAGACATTTCCATAAATATGTCCAAGCCCGTGTCCTGCCTCTGGAATTTCTCCTGTGTCTCCATATTCATAATGGATTATGAGGAGTAGGCAGATCGCATTAGACTGCAGGCTTGGGGGGACCTTTTGATCTGTACTTGATAGTCATGACCCAAGAGAGAAGCAGCTCTACCCAGTAAGTAGAGAGCACCACCGCACTGACCATGCCAGCATGCTTTCTCTAACTTTCCTGGTGACTGAGAGGTGCCCTTTCTTTAGGGTAAACACAGCCTTGTATCCTTAACTAGAGAGTGGGACAATTGTAAGTATTTCACCATTTTGCTGATAAGTAATGGGAAATGTGAAGGTTATGTCTTCTTTGGGAGAAGGTTATAGAATTAAGAGTTAAGATCTGAGTTAAGATCTATTTCGGTGTTTTTATTGTGGTGTAGTCTGCAAAGTTATGCTATAGAATAGGGCTGAACACACCTTTCTTAGGTAGGTTGTGTAAAATGGTGAAAAAAACACAAAAAGGGACTCCTGAATCTCTCTTCCTGTCATTTTTTGACACAGAATATGCAATTCTGGAAAGGATGCCATTTTTTTAAGATCTTAGAAAGCAGCCAATGGAAGCCTGAATGTTTCTAATATCTGGGAAGAAGATATTGATTTGTTTTCTTGGAAGAAGGGACCATCACTTTGAATTAACTGTAGAGAAGGCAATAGGCCAGATAGATGGCAGAACAGAAGAATACAGCCACTAGATATAGACTACCATTGTCCACGTCCCTGGAAAGACTTGCTAAGATATATATTTCTAAACTCCTGGAATTTAACACACAGAGCGGCACCTATCAGGTCCTGACTTATTAGACAAATGCAAAGAGTTAAAAAATGGAAACAAGATGATTATCTTGTGTGATTGTTGTTCTTAATATACTATGTTATTTCTCTTACCTTTTTTCTGCCTTTATGTTTAATCTCATATTGGTACTGTTTCTGACTCTGTTACCTAGTATATTATATATATGTTTATTTGTTTATTTGAAATACTAAAGAGAAGGGACGAAAACAAGATAATTGGGAAGGGGTAGGGGAGGGAATTGGGGACAAAAACATGAGCAGGGGAATCAATATGTGAGAAATAATGCACCTACTACCTGACAAATGTAACTGTAACCCCTCTATACATTAACAACAATAAAAAAGTACAAAAAATCTATATTTTTACTCCCAGTGCTGGTGGTTCACACTATGTTAGCTACACAGAAGACTGCGTTCTGAGGATAGAGATTCAAAGCCAGCCTGAGCAGCAAAATCTGTGAGACTCTGATCTCACAAAAAGTGAATTTGGGACTCAAGTGGAGGAATGTTACACTTGGGCATGAAAAAACTCAGCAATATTGCCCAGGTCTAGATTTCAATTTCTAGGACTGGCACGCATGTATGCATGTATGCATGCACACATGCACACACACACACACACACACACACACACACACACATACACACACACACCAGAAAGAAAACCAAAATAGAAATTAGAAAGTCCAGCAATGATAATTCTCCAGGGAGATTTTTATTTTCTAACGTTGAACTATGTCAAATTAGATTTAGAAGAGTCAGGCCTCTATATTTTACAAAGCCTTTGTAAATACCATATGTCTACAATTTTTTCTCATTCACTACTCACTACTTTACTACTTCCTTATGATAAAATAAAGCTTGTATGACTTTATAGGGTGGATAAAAAAGAAATTTCCTCAAAAGGTGATTGCTCTGGATTATCTTTTTTTTTTGTCATGGGGCTTGAACTCTGGGTCTGGGCACTGTTTCTGGGCTCTTCAGCTCAAGACTACCACCATACCCCTGGGCCTGGGTGCTGTCCCTGAGCTCTTCAGTTCAAGGCTATTGTCTATCCCCTGGAGCCACAGTGCCACTTCCTGCTTTGTAGAGATTAATTGGAGATAAGAGTCTCACATTCTTTAGTGCCAGGGCTTTCTTTGAACCATGGTCCTCAGATCTCAGCCTCTTGAGTAGCGAGGATTCCAGGCATGAGCCACCACAAACAGCTTATGGATTTTTTTAAAAGAAGAGTCAGTAAAGGGCCAGGAGGTTGGTCTAGTGGTAGAGTGATTGCATAGCATGCATGAAGATCAGGATTGGAGTCCTCAGTACCACATACTTAGGAAAAGATAGAAGTGATGCTGTTTCTCAAGTGGTAGAGCTCTAGCCTTGAGAAAGCCCAAGGACAGTACTCATGCTCTGAGTTCAAGGGCCAGCATTGGTAAAGAAAAAGAATATTGTAATATTCTACCATAGTTTAGAATGAATATATAAAATGGAGTAAATGAAAGAGAAGAAATCAATGATGATTGGGGTTGTGACAACTAACAATACGGTTGATGGGATATAGTCATGAACAATGAATACTTAAATTCAAATTGATTGAAGAATTCTGAGTTCTTCATTAATTATTGCTTTCATTATACATCAAGGTGTCTAATAGACATTAGGCTGAAGAATGAAACTCGCATCTCAGAATTTTATCTCTTGGGACTCTCAGATGACCCTGAGCTACAGCCCACACTCTTTGGGCTGTTCCTGTCCATGTATCTGATCACAGGGCTCGGAAATCTGCTCATCATCCTGGCCTTCACAACTGACCCCCACGTCCACACTCCCATGTACTTCTTCCTGTCCATTCGGTCTTGGTCTGACATCTGCTTCACCTCCACCACCGTCCCCAAGATGCTGGTGGACATCCAGACTC
>NC_143509.1:12722981-12727981 GCF_031878675.1 Megascapheus bottae
CCTAACCCTAACCCTAACCCTAACGGTAACCCCTAACCCGAACCCTGACCCTAACCCGAACCCTAACAGTATCCCTAACACTCTAACCCTAACCCTAACCCTAATCATCTAACCCTAACCTTAACCATAATCCTCACCCTCACCCTCAACCCTACCTTCACTCTAACTCTAACACTAATCCTAACCGTAACCTTAACCCTAACCCTAACCTTCTAAACGTATACCTAACCCTAACCCTAACCCTAAAACTAAACCTAACCCTCTAACCCTAACCCTAAACCTAACCCCAACCCTCACCCTCAACCTCACCCTAACCCTCCCCCTAAGCGTAATCCTAACCCTAACCCTAAACCGAAAACTTACCATCACCATTACCCTCACCCTCACCCTCACCCACACTCTCACCCTAACCCTAACCCTAACCATAACACTCAACCTCAGCCGTACCCTAACCCTAACCAAAACCCTAACCCTAGTCCTCTACCCCTAACCCTAACCATAACCTTCTAAACCTAACCCTAACCCTAACCACAACCCTAACCCTAACCCTAACCCTAACCTCACCCTCACCCTAACACTAAACCTTGCCTTCACCCTCACCCTCACCGTCACCCTAAACCTCACCCTCACCCTAACCCCTAAACCTAACCCTAACCCTCACCCTCACCTTCACCCTCACCCTCACTCTAACCCTAACCCTAACCGTAATCCTCACCCTCAACCTCACCCTCAAACTCACGCTAAACCTAACCCTTACCCTAACCTTAACCCTAACCCTAACCATAACCATAACCATAACCATAACCCTAACCCTCTAACCCTAACACTAACCCTAACCTTAACCCTCTAAACCTAACCCTAACCCTAATCCTAACCCTAACCCTCTAATCCTAACCCTCATGCAACCTCACACTCACCCTCACCCTAACTCTAACCCGAACCCTAACCATAACCATAAATCTCAGCCTCACCCTCCCCAAACCCTCTCCCTAAACCTAACCCTAACCCTAACCCTCTAACCATAACCATAATCCTAATCCTCTAACACTAACCCTAACCCTATCCCTTACCCTCACCCTCATGCTCAACCTATCCCTAACGGGCACACTCACCCTCACACTCACCCTAACCCTAACCCTAAATCTAACTGTAACCTTAACCCTCAACCTCACCCCCACCCTAACCCTAAAGCTAAACCTCAAACTCACGCTCAACCTCACCCTCAACCTCACCCTAACCCTCACCATAACCCTAACCCTAACCCTCAACCTCACCATTACCCTAACCCTAACCCTAACCTTAACTTCACACTCGCCCTCACCCTCACCCTCACCCTAACCCTAACCCTAACCCTCATCCTCCCCTTCAACCTCATCCTCACCCTAACCCTAACCATAATCAAACCCTAAACCTAACTCTATAACCCTAACCATAACCCTAATCCTCTAACCCTAACCCTTACCCTAACCCTAACCCTAACCCTAAAATTCACCCTCAAACTCACCCTAACCCTAACCCTACCCCTATAACCCTAACCCTAACCCTAACCCTAACACTCACCCTCAACCTCACCCTCACACTCACCATCAACTACACCCTTACCCTAACCATAACCGTAACCCTAAACCTAACCTCCAAACATAAACATAAACCTAACCCTAAGGCTAAACCTAACACTAACACTAACCCTCTAACCCTAACCCTAACCGTAACCCTAACCCTCTAACCCTAATGCAAACCCTAACCCTAACCCTAACCCTAACCCTCACCCTCACCCTCAAACTCACCATCACCCTAACCCTAACCCTCACCCTCACCCTCACCCTACCCAAACCAAACCTTCACCATCAAACTCACCTTCACCCACACCCTAACCCTAACCCTAACACTAACCCTAACCCTAACCCTCTAACCCTAACCCTAACACTCTAACCCTAACTCTAACGCTAACCCTAACCCTAACCCTAACCCTAACCCTAACCCTCACCCTCACCCTCACCCTCACACTCACCCAAACCCTCACACTAACCCTAACCCTACCCCTCACCCTCACTCTCACTCTCACCCTCACCAAAACCCTAACCCTCACCCTCACCCTCACCCTCACCCTCACCCTATCCCTAACCCCTAACCCTGACCCTGACCCTGACCCTCACCCTCACCCTCACCCTCACCCTAACCCTAACCCTAACCCTCACCCTCACCATCAACATCACCCTCACCCTATCACTATCTATAACCCTAAGCCTAACCCTAATCCTAACCCTCACACTCACCATAATCCTAACGCTAACCCTAACCTTAACCCTAACCATAACCATAACCATAATCCTTAACCTAACCCTCTAACCCTAACCCTAACTCTAACACTGACCCTGAAACCCTAACCTTAAACCTAACTCTAACCATAACATTAAACCTCTAACCTTAACCCTAACCTTAACCCTAACCCTAACCCTCACGCTCGACCTAACCCTAACCCTAACCCAAACCCTAACCCTCACACTCAACCTCACCCTCACCCTAACCCTAACAATAACCCTAACCCTCACCCTCACCTTCACCCTCATACTCACCCTAAACCTAACCCTATTCCTAACCCTCACACTCATCCTCACCCTCAACCGCACCCTTACCATCATCCTAACCCTAACCCTCACACTCACCCTCACCCTCACCCTAAGCATAACCACAACCCTCACCCTCACCTTCCCGCTCACCCTCATACTCAGGCTCACCTTCACCCTATCCCTAACACTAAACCTAACCCTCACCCTCACCATCACCCTCACACTAACCCTAACCCTAAACCTAACCCTTATCCTCAACCTCACAATCACCCTCACCCTAACCCTAACGCTAACCCTAACACTCACCATCAGCCTAAACCTAACCCTCACCCTCACCCTAACCGTCACCCTAACCCTAACCCTAACCCTAACCCTCAGCAGCAACCTCACCCTCATCCTCAGCCTAACCCTAAACTGAACCCTAACCCTAACCATAAACCTCAGCCTCACCCTCACCCTCAACCTAAGCCTCTCCCTAAACCTAACCCTAACTCTAACCGTAACCCTAACACTCACCCTCACCTTCACCCTCACCCTACCCCTAACATGCACCCTTACCCTCACCCTCACCCTCACCCTCACCCTAACCCTAAACCTAATCCTAACCCTAATCCTAATCTCTAATTCTAACCCTAACCCAAACCCTAACCCTAACACTCACCCTCACCCTCACCCTCACCTTCACCTTCACCCTATCCCTGACGTGCACCCTTACCCTCACCCTCACCCTCACCCTCACCCTAACCCTAACCCTAAACCTAATCCTAACCCTAATCCTAATCTCTAATGCTAACCGTAACCCAAACCCTAACCCTAACCCTAACACTCTAACCCAAACCCTCACCTTCTAACCCTAACCCTAACTCTCTACCCCTTATCCTAACCCTAACCCTAACCCTCCAACCGTAACCCTAACCCTAACCCTCACTCTAATGCTAACCCCAACCCTCACCCTCACTCTCATCCTCACCCTCACACTCACCTAACCCTCACACTAACCCCTAATCCTCACCCTGACACTAACCCTAACCCTCACCCTCACCCTCACACTAACCCTAACCCTAACCCTAACCCTCACACTCATCCTCACCCTCACCCTCACCCTCACCCTAACCCTAACACTAACCCTAAACATACTCCTAAACTTAACCTTCTAACCGTAACCCTAACACTAACCCTAACAATGTCACCCTAACCCTACACCTAATTCTAACCCTAACCCTAACCCTCTACCACTAAACCTAACTCTAACGGTAACCCTAAACTTCTAACCCTAAACCTAACCCTGATCCTAACCCTAATCCTAACCCTAACCCTAACCCTAACCCTAATCCACTAACCCTAACCCTAAACCTAAACCTCTAAACCTAATCCTAACCCTAACCCTAACCCTAAACATAATCCTAACCCTAACGCTCACCCTCACCCTCACCCTAACCCTGAAACTCACGCTAACCCTCACCCTAACCCTCACCCTCACCCTCACACTAACCCTCACCGTTAACCTAACCCTAACCCTACCACTACCCCTAACACTTACCCTCACCCTCACCCTCCGCCAACCCTAACCCTAACCCTAACCCTCACCGTCAACCTCAACCTCAACCTCACCCTCACACTAAACCTCTCCCTAACCCTAACCCTAAACCTAACCCTAACCCTAACCCTAACCCTCACCCTCACCCTCAACCTCACCCTAACCCTAACCCTAAACCTAAAGCTAGCCCTAAACCTAACCCTCACACTTACCCTCACCCTCACCCTCACCCTAAACCTAACCCAAACCCTAATCCTAATCTCTAAAGCTAACCCTAACCAAAACCCTAACCCTACCCCTAACGCTCTAACCCAAACCCTCACCCTCTAACCCTAACCCTAACTCTAACCCTAACTCTCTACCACTTATCCTAACCCTAACCCTAACCCTAACCCTCCAATCTAACCCACATCCTAAAACTCACCCTAACCCTAACCCCAAACCTCACCCTCACCCTCACCTTCACATTCACCTAACCCTCACCCTAACCCCTAATCCTCACCCTAACCCTAAACCAAACCCTCACCCTCACCATCACCATCACCCTAAACCTAACCCTAACCCTAACCCTCACACTTATCCTCACCGTCACCCTCACCGTCACCCTCACCCTAACGCTAACACTAACCCTACCCATACTCCTAAACCTAACTATCTACCCCTAACAATAACCCTATCCCTAACCCTGTAACCCTAACCCTAACCCTAATTCTAACCCTAACCCTAACCCTCTAACCCTAAACATAACTCTAACCCTAACCCTAACCTTCTAACCCTAAACCTAACCCTAACCTAACCCTAAACCTAACCCTAATCCTAACCCTAACCCTGACTCTAACCCTAATCCACTAACAATAACCCTAACCCTCTAACCCTAAACCTAACTCTAACCC
>NC_143509.1:12732981-12745481 GCF_031878675.1 Megascapheus bottae
ACCCTAAGCCTCTAACACTAACCCTAACCCTAACCCTAACCCTAACCCTAACGCTAACCCTAACCCTCTATCCCTAACACTAACCCTAACCCTAACTTTCAACCTCTAAAACTAACCCTCACCTTCACCATAACCCTAACCCTAACCCTAACCCTAAGCCTCTAACCCTAACCATAACCTTAACCCTAAGCCTCTAATCCTAACACTAACCCTCAGCCTCACCCTCACCCTCATCCTAACCCTAACCATAACCCTTACCCTAACCCTCTAAACATAACCCTCACGCACACCCTAAACCTAACCCTTACCCTAACCCTAACCCTCACCCTCACCCTCACCCTAACCCTAACCCTCACCCTAACGCTAACCCTAATACTAAACCTAACCCTAACCCTAACCCTCATCATCACCCACACTCTAACCCTAACCATGACCCTAAACCTAAACTTAACCCTAACCCTCACCCTCACACTCACCCTGACCCTAACCCTAACCCTAACCCTAACCCTACTCCTAGCCATAACCCTAACCCTAACCCTAATCCTCTAACTGTAACCCTAAGCCTAGACCTCTAACCCTAAACCTAACACGAACCCGAACCCTAACCCTAACCCTAACGCTAACCCTAACCCTAACTTTCAACCTCTAAAACTAACCCTCACCTTCACCCTAACCCTAACCCTAACCCTAACACTAACCCTAACCCTCTAACCCTAACACTAACCCTAACCCTAACTTTCAACCTCTAAAACTAACCCTCACCTTCACCCTAACCCTAACCCTAACCCTAAGCCTCTAACCCTAACATAACCTTAACCCTAAGCCTCTAACCCTAACACTAACCCTCAGCCTCACCCTCACCCTCATCCTAACCCTAACCGTAACCCTTACCCTAACCATCTAAACATAACCCTCACTCACACCCTAACCCTAACCCTAATACTAAACCTAACCCTAACCCTAACCCTCATCATCACCCACACTCTAACCCTAACCATGACCCTAAACCTAAACTTAACCCTAACCCTCACCCTCACACTCACCCTGACCCTAACCCTAACCCTAACCCTAACCCTACTCCTAGCCATAACCCTAACCCTAACCCTAATACTCTAACCTTAACCCTAAGCCTAGACCTCTAACCCTAAACCTAACCCTAACCCCAACCCTAACCCTAACCCTAACCCTCACCCTCACCCTCACACTCAACCTCACCCTAACCCTAACCCTAACCCTAACCCTAACCCTAATCCTAAACCTAACCCTAACCCTAACGATCACCCTCACCCTCACCCTCACCCAAATCCCTAACCCTAACCCTACCCCTACCCCTAACCCTCACCCTCACCCTCACCCTCACACTAACACTATCCCTAACCCTAAACCTAAACTTCACCCTCGCCCTCAGTCTCATCCTCACCCTCACCCTCACCCTAACCCTAGCCCTAAACCTAACCCTAAGCCTAACCCTATACCTCTAACTCTAACCCTAACCCTAACCCTCTAAACCCAACACTAACTCTAACGCTATCCCTAATCCTAACCCTCTAACCCTAATCCTAAACCTGACCCTAACCATAGCACTAACCCTAAGCCTACCCTCACCCCTCACCATAACCCTAACCGTAACCCTAACCCTAACCCTAATCCTCACCTTCACCCTCACTATCACCCTCACCCTAACCCTAACCCTAACCCTAACCCTCACACTCATGCTCACCCTAACCCTCACCCTAACCCTAACCCTCTATCCATAACCCTAACCCTAACCCTCTAACCCTAACACTAACCCTTACACTAACCCTCAACCTCACCCTCACCCTCACTATCACCTCACCCTAAACCTAACACTAACCCTAACCTTAACACTAACCCTCACCCTCACTTTCAACCTCACCCACACCATAACCCTAACCCTAATCCTAACCCTAACCTTAACCCGAACCCACTAACCCTAAGCCTAAGCCTAAGCCTAAGCCTAACCCTAACCCTAACCGACTAACCCTAAGCGTATCCCTAACCCTAACACTCTAACCTTAACACTCACCTTCAACCTATCCCTAACCCTAACCCTATCCCTAACCCTCACCCTCACCCTCACCCTCACCCTAACCCTAATTCTAATCCTAACCCTCAACCTCACCCTCACCCTAACCCTAACCTTCAGCCTAACCCTAACCTATCCCTAAACCTAACCCTAACCCTCACCCGCAACCTCACCCTCACCCTCACCCTCACCCTAACCCTAACCTTAACCATAACCATAACCCTCAGCCTCACCCACACCCTCACCCTCACCCTAAACCTCTCGAAAACCCTAACCGTAAACCCTAACCCTAACCCTCTAACCCTAACCCTAAACCTAACACTAACCCGAAGCCTAACCCTCACCCTCACCCTCATCCTAACCCTAACCCTAACACTAATCCTAACCCTCACCTCACCCACACCCCTAACCCTAACACTAACCCTAACCTTAACAATAAACCTCACCCTCACCTTCAACTTCACATACAAGCTAACCCTAACTCTAATCCAAACCCTAACCTTAACCCTAACCCACTAACCCTAAGCATAACCCTAACCCTAAAACTAATCATAACCCTCTAACCCAATCCCTAACCCTCACCCTCATCCTCACCCTCACCCTCACCCTCACCCTCACACTAAACCTAATCCTAACCCTAACCCAAAACCTAACACTTACCCTCATCCTTACAATCACCCACACCCTCACAATCACCCTCTCCTAACCCTAACCCTAACCCTAACACTCACCATCAGCCTATCCCTAACACTAACCCTAACCATAAACCTAACCCTCACCCTCCCACTCACCCTCACCCTCAATCTAATCCTAACCCTAACCCTCACCCTCACACTCCCCTCATACGATCACTAACCCTAATCCTAACCCTAACCCTAAACTTCAACCTCACCCTCAGCCTCATCCGCACCCTCACCTTCACCCTAACCTAACCCTTGCCCTAACCCTCTAACCCTAACCATAATCCTCATCCTCTAACCCTAACCCTAACCCTAACCCTAACCCTCATACCCTAACCCTAACCCTAATCCTCTAAACCTAACCCTAACCATAACCCTAATCCTACACTCTAACCCTAATCCTAACCCTGACCCTAACCATAACTTTAACCCTAACCCTAACCGTCACCCTCACCGTAACCCTAACCGTAACCCTAACCCTAACCCTCACCTTCACCCTCACCCTAACCCTAACCGTAACCCTCACCCCAACCTCACCCTAACCCTAACTCGACCCTACCCCTCTAACCCTAGCCCTAACCCTAACCCTAACCCACTAACCCTAACCGTATCATTAACAGTAACCCACTAACCTTAACCCTCACCTTCACCCTAAACATAACCCTAACCCTAACCCTCACCCTCACCCTCACCTTCACCCTTAACCTCACCAAATCCTAACCCTAATCCTAACTCTAACCTTAACCTTAACCCACTAACCCTAAGCCTAACCCTCTAACCCTAACCCTAAACCTAACCCTCTAACCCTAACCCTAACCGTAACCCTCATCCTCACCCTCACCCTCATCCTCACCCTCACCATCACCTTAAGCCTAATCCTAACCCTAACACTAAACCTAACCCTTACCCTCAACATACACTCACCCACACCCTCACCCTCACTCTCATAATAACCCTAACCCTACCCCTAACACTCACCCTCAGCCTAACCCTAACACTAAGCCTAACCCTCATCCTCACCCTCGCACTCACACTAACACTAACCCTAATCATAACCCTAACCCTAAACCTCCCCCTCACCCTCAGCCTCATCCTCACCCTCACCCTCACCCTCACCCTAACCCTAGCCCTAACACCTAAACCTAACCCTAACTATAACCCTAACCCTAACCCTAACCCTCTTACCCTAATCCTGTTAACCTAACCCTAACCCTAACCCTAATCCTACTCTCTAACCCTAATCTTAACCCTGACCCTAACCATAATCCTAACCCTAACACTCACCCTCACCCTCACCATAACCCTAACCGAAAACCTAACACTAACCCTCACCTTCACCGACACTCTCACCCTCACCATAACCCTAACCCTAACCCTAACCCTCACCCTCAACCTCACCCTAACCCTAACCATAACCCTAACCTTCTATCTCTAACCCTAACACTAACCCTCTAACCCTAACCCTAAGCCTAACCCACTAACCCTAACCATAACATTAATCCTAACCCTCTAACCTTTACCCTCACATTCACCCTAACCATAACCCTAACCTAACCCTCACCGTTACCCTCACCCTCACCCTCAAACTCACCCTCACCCTCAACATAACCCTCACCATACCCCTAACCATAACCCTAAAAATAACCCTCACCCTCACCCTAACCTTAACCCTAATCCTCACCCTCAACCTCAGCCTCACCCTAACCCTAACCCTAACCCCTAACCCTAACCCTAACCCTAACACTAACCCTCACCCTCAGCCTCACCCTCACCCTCACCCTCACCTTCACCCTATCCCTATCCCTAAACCTAACACTAACCCTCACCCTCACCCTCAACCTCACCCTCACCCTCACCCTAACCATAACCATGACCCTAACCCTTAACTTCACCCTCACATTAACCCTAAACCTAACCCTCACCCTCACCCTCACCCTAACACTAACTCTAACCCTAAGCCTAATCCTAAACCTCACCCTCAAACTCACCCTCACCCTCATCCTAACCCTAACCCTAACCCTAACCCTAAACCTAACCATAAACCTAACCCTTACCCTCACCCTCACCCGCACCTGCACCCTCATCCTAACCCTAACCCTAACCCTAACCCTAACAATCACCCTCAGCCTCACCCTAACCCTATCCCTCACCCTCACCCTCACCCTAAACCTAACCCTAACCCAAAACATAACCCATACTCTCATCCTCACCCTCACACTCACACTCACCCTAACCCTAACCCTAACCCTAACACTAACCCTCAGCCTAACCCTAACCATACCCTTACCCCAAACCCTCACCCTCACACTCACCCTCACCCTCACACTCACCCTAACCATAACGCTAACCCTAACCCTCACCTTGGCCATCACCCTCACCCTCACCTTAAGTCTAACCCTAAACCTACAACTAACCCTAACCCTAACCCTAACTTTCACCATAACCATAATCCTAACCTCTAACCCTAACCTTAACCCTAACCCTCTAACCCTAACCCTAACCCTCACCCTCACCCTAACCCTAACCCTAACCCTTACCCTCACCCTCACCCTCACCCTCACCCTTAGCCTGACCCTAACCTTCACCCTAACCCTAAACCTCTAACCCTAACCATAATCCTAACACTAACCATAACCCTCAAACCCTAACCCTAACCGTAACCCTAACCCTAACCCTCAACCTAACCCTCTAACCCTAAACCTAACCCTAACCCTAACCCTAACCCTCTAACCCTAACCCTAAAACTACCACTAACCCTCTAAACCTAACCCTCACCCTCACTCTAACCCTAACACTAACCCTAACCCTAAACCTAACACTAACCCTAACCCTAACCCTAAACCTAAGCCTAACCCTAACCCTCTAACATTAACCCTAACGCTGACCCTAACCCTAAACCTAACCTTCACCCTCACCCTCACCAAAACCCTAACCCTCACACTCACACTCACCTTAACCCTAAACCAAACAGCTAACTCTAGCCCTAACCATAACCCTAACCTTCTACCCCTTACCCTAACCCTAACCCTAACACTATCACTCCAACCCTAACCCTAACCCTAACACTCACTCTCACCCTCACTCTCACCCTCACCCTAACCCTAACCAAAACCCTCACCCTCACCCTCACACTCACCTAACCCTCACCCTAACCCCTAACCCTCACCCTAACCCTAACCCTCACCCTCACCCAAACCGTCAGCATCACCCTCACCCTAACCCTACCCATAACTCTAACCCTAATTCTAACCCTCACACTCATCCTCACCCTCACCCTCACACTCACCCTCACCCTAACCCTAACCCTAACCCTAACCTTAACCCTAAACCTAACACTAACCATAACCAAAACCCTAAACCTCACCCGCTAAACCTAACCCTAACCCTAACCCTAACCCTGTAACCCTAACCCCAAACCTAATTCTAAACCTAACACTCTAACCCAAACCCTAACCCTAAGCCTAAACCTAGCCTTCACCCTCACCCTCATCCTCACCCTCACCCTCACCATAACCCTAACCCTCACTCTAACCCTAATCCTAACCCTCACCCTCACCCTCGCCATCACCCTAACCCTAATCCTAACCCTAACCGTCACCCTCACCCTCACCCTCACCCTCACCCTAACCCTAAACCTAACCCTAACACTCACCCTCACCCTCAGCCTAACCCTAACCCTGACCCTAACCCTCACCTTCACCCTCACCCTAACCCTAACCCTCACCATCAGCATAACCATAAGCCTAACCCTCACCCTCTTCCTCACTCTCACCCTAATCCTAACCCTAACCCTAACCCTAACACTCACCCTCAGCCTAACCCTAACCCTGACCCTAACCCTCAACCTCACCCTAACCCTCACCCTAAACCTAACCCTAACCATAAACCTAACCCTCACCCTCACCCTCACCAAAAACTTCAACCTTTCCCCCCGCCTCCTCCTACCCCTAACCCTAAATCTAACCCTAACACCTAACCCTAACGCTAACCCTGACCCTCTACACCTTACCCTAATCCTCCAACCCTAAACCTAACCCTAACCTTATCCTAACCCTCACCCTCATCCTCACCCTGACCCTAACCCTAATCCTAACCCCTAACCCTCACCCTAACCCTCAACCTCACCCTCACCCTCACCTCACCCTAACCCTAACCCTAACACTCACCCTAAGCCTAACACTAACCCTAACACTAACCCTAAACTTCACCCTCACCTTCACCTCAACCTCACCCTAACCCTAAACCTAAGGCTCACCCTCACCCTAACACTAACACTAATACTAACCCTAACCATAATCATAACCCTAATTCTAACCCTAACCCTAACCCTAATCCTCACTCTCATCCTCACCCTCACCCTCACCCTAACCCTAACTCTAACCCTAACCCTCACCCTCACCCTCACCAAAACCCTCAACTTCACCCTCACCCTCACCCTCACCAAAACCCTCAACTTCACCCTCAACCTCAACCTAACCCTAAATCTAACCGTAACCCCTAACCCTAACCCTAACTCTAACCCTCTACTCCTTACCCTAACCCTAACCCTAACACTTCAACCCTAACCCTAATCCTAATCTAAACCTAACCCTCACTCTCAACCTCACCCTCTACCTCACCCTGATACTAACCCCTAACCCTCACTCTAACCCTAACCCTCACCCTCACCATCACCCTCACCCTAACACTAACCCTAATCCTAAACCTAACTCTAAACCTAACCCTTACCTCACCCTCACCCACACCTCTCCCTCAACCTCATCCTAACCCTAACCATAACCTTAACACTCACCCTCAGCCTCACCTTAACCCTAACACTAACCCTAACCCTCACTCTCACCCTAAACCTAACCCTAACCCTAAACATATCCCTTACTCTCATCCTCACCCTCACAATCACCCTAACTCTAACCATAACCCTAAAACTCATCCTCATCCTAAACCTAACCCTACCCCTAACCCTAACCCTCACCCTCACCCTCACCCTTACACTCACCCTAACCCTAACCCTAACCCTCACGCTGAACCTCACCCTCACCCTCACCCTAAGACTAACCCTAAACCTAACCCTAGTCATAAAACTAACCATAACCGTAACCCTAACCATAACCCTAACCCCTAACCCTAACCCTAACCCTAACCTTAACCCTAACTGTTTAAACCTAACCCTCGCCCTCAACCTAACCCTCACCTTCACCCTAACCCAAACCCTAACCTTAACCTTCACCCTCACCCTCACCCTCAGCCTCACCCTCACCCTCACCCTAACCCTAACCCTAATCCTCTAACACTAACCCAAACCCTAAACCTAACCGTAACACTCTAATCCTAACCCTAAACCAAAACCTACACCGCTAATCCTAACCCTAACCCTCTAACCCTAACCCTAACCAAACCATCTAAACCTAACTCTCACCCTCCCCCTAATCCTAACCCTAACACTAACCCTCACCCTAAACCTCACCCTCACCCTAACCCTCACCCTCATCCTAAATCTAACACTTACCCTAACTCTAACCCTAACCCTCACCCTCACTGTCACCCTCACCCTCACCCTCACCCTAACCCTAACCTTAAACCTTAACCTAAACCTAAACCTAACCCTAACCCTAACCCTAACACTCTAACCCTAACCCTATCCCTCTAACACTAAACCTAACACAAAACCTAACCCTAAACCTCTAACCCTAATCCTACCCCTAACCCTAACGCTAACCCTCACACTCACCCTCACCCTAACCCTAACCGTAACCCTCACCCTAACCCTCACCACCATGCTCACCCTCACAGTCACCCTAACCCTAAATCTAACCCTAACCCCTAACCCTAACCCTAACCCTAACGCTCAACCCTTACCTTAACCCTAACCCTAACCTTCCAACCCTAACCCTAACCCTAACCAAAACCTCACCGTCAACCTCACCCTCACCCTCACCCTGACCCTCCCCCTAATCCTAACTCCTAACCCTCACCCTAACTCTCACCCTCAACATCACAGTCACCCTAAACCTAACCTAACCCTATACCTAACCCTAAACCTAACCCTTACCCTCACCCTCACCCTCACCCTCACCCTCACCCTAACCCTAACCCTAACTCAAACTTTACCCTCACCCTCATCCTAACCCTAACCCTCACCATCACCATCACCCTCAACCTCCCCCTAACCCTAAATCTAACCCTAACCACTAAACCTAACCCTAACCCTAACCCTCTACCCCTTACCCTTACCCTAACCCTCCAACCCTAACCCTAACCCTAACCCTAACCTAACCCGCAACCTCAACCTCACCCTCAAACTCACCCTGAATCTCACCCTAATCCTAACCCCTAACCCTCACCCTCACCCTAACCCTAACCCTCACCCTCACCATAACCCTCCCCCTAAACCTAACCTAACCCTATACCTAACCCTAAACCTAACCCTTACCCTCACCCTCACCCTCACCTCACCCTAACCCTAACCCTAACCCTAACACTAAAACTTACCCTAAGCCTAAACCTAACCCTAAACCAAACCCGAAACCTCAACCTCACCATCAACCTAACCCTAACCCTAACCCTCACCCTCACCCTCACCCTAACACTAACCCTAACCATAACCATAACCATAACCATTACCCTAACCCTATCCCAAACCCTAACCCGAAACCGAACCCTAAACCTAACCCTCGGACCCTAACCCTAACCCTAACCCTAACCTTAAACCTAATCCTCGCCCTCACCCTCACCCTCACCCTAACCCTAACCCTTACCCTACCCTCACCCTCACCCTCACCCTCACCCTAACCCTAACCCTAACCCTCACGCTCACCCTCAACCTCACCGTAACCCTAACCTTAACCCTAATCCTAACCTTCACCCTCACCCTCACCTTCACCCTAACACTAACCCTAATCCTAAACCTAACCCTAAACCTAACCCTTACCTCACCCTCACCCACACCTCTCCCTCAACCTCATACTAACCCTAACCCTAACCCTAATGCTAGCCTTCACCCTCACCCTCACCCAAACCCTAACCCTAACCCTAACCCTCACCCTCACCCTAAACCTAACCCTAACCCTAAACATATCCCTTACCCTCACCCTCACCCTTACCGTCACCCTCACCCTAACTCTAACCATAACCCTAAAACTCATCCTCAACCTAACCCTAAACCTACCCCTAACCCCAACCCTCACCCTCACCCTTACACTCAACCTAACCCTAACCTTAACCCTCACTTTGAACCTCACCCTCACCCTCACCTTAAGATTAACCCTAAACCTAACCCTAATCATAACACTAACCCTAACCATAACCCTAACCCCTAACCCTAATCCTAACCCTAACTGTCTAAACCTAAACCTCGCCCTCACCCTCACCCTCACCTTCACCCTAACCCAAACCCTAACCTTACCCTTCACCCTCACCCTCAGCCTCACCCTCACTCTCACCCTAATCCTAAACCTAACCCGAACCCTAATCCTCTAACACTAACCCTAACCCTAACCTTAACCGTAACACTCTAACCCTAACCCTAACCCTTAACCTAAACCTTTAACCCTAACCCTAACCATAACCCTAACCCACTAAGCCTAACACTAACCCTAAAGCTCTAACCCTAACCCTTACCCTCACCCTCACTCTAACCCTAACCCTAACCCTAACCCTCACCCTCACCCTCACACTCACCCTAACCCTCACCCTCATCCTAACCCTAACCCTAACTCTTACCCTCACACTCACCCTCACCGTCACACTAACACGAACCCTAAACCTAAATCTAACCCTAAACCTAACCCTAACACTCACCCTCAGCCTCACATTAACCCTAACACTAACCCTAAACATAACCCTTACCCTCACCCTCAGCCTCACCCTCACCCTCACCCTCACCCTAACCCTAACCCAAACCTCTAACTCTAACAATAACCGTAACCCTAACCCTCTATCCCTTACCCTAACCCTAACCCTAACCCTCCAAACCTAACCCTAACCCTAACCCTAATCCTCACCCTCACCCTCACCCTCATCCTAACCCTAACCCTAACCAAATTCCTCACCCTCACCCTCACACTCACCTAACCCTCACCCTAACCCAACCCCTCCAACCCTAACCCTAACCCTAACGCTAATCCTCACTTTCACCCTCACCCTAACCCTAACCAAATCCCTCACCCTCAGTCTCACACTCACCTAACCCTCACCCTAACCCCTAACCCTCACCCTCACCGAAACCCTCAGCATCACCCTCACCCTAACCCTCACCCTCACCCTCACACTTACCCTCACCCTAACCTAACCTTAAACCTAACCTTAACCCTAAACCTAACACTAACCATAACCAAAACCCTAAACCTAACCCTCTAACCCTAACCATAACACTAACCCTAACCCTGTAACACTAACCCCAAACCTAACTCTAACCCTAACACTCTACTCAAACCCTAACCCTAAGCCTAACCCTAGCCTTCACCCTCACCCTCACCATCACCCCACCCTCACCATAACCCTAAACCTCACGCTAATCCTAACCCTAACACTCACCCTCACCATCACCCTAACCCTAAAATTAACCCTAACCCGCACCCTCACCCTCACCCTCACACTCACCCTAACCCTAACCCTAACCCTAACACTCACCCTCAGTCTAAACCTAACCCTGACCCCAACGCTCACCCTCACCCTCACCCTCATGCTCACCCTCACACTCACCCTAACACTAACCCTAACCTTCACCCTCACCCTCACCCTCACCCTCACCCTAACCCTAACACTAACCCTAAACCTAACCCTGTAACCCTAACACTAACACTAACACTAATCCTCACCCTCACTCTCACCCTCACACTCACCATAACCCTAACCCTAACCCTAACCCTAACCCTCACCCTCACCCTCACCCTTACCAAAAACCTCAAGCTTACCCTCTGCCCCCCCTCACCCTAATCCTACATCTAACCCTAACCCCTAACCCTACCCCTAACCCTAACCCTCTACCCCTTACCCTAACCCTAACTCTCCAACCCTAAACCTCACCCTAACCCTAACCTAACCCTTTCTCAACCTCACCCTCACCCTCAAGCCGACACTCACCCTAATCCTAACCCCTAACCCTCACCCTAACCCTAACCCTCACCCTCACCAACACCCACACCCTAAACCTAACCTAACCCTATACCTAACCCTAAATCTAAACCTTACCCTCACCCTCACCCTCACCCTCACCTCATCCTAACCCTAACCCTAACCTTAACCCTAAACCTAAACCTAACACTTACCCTAAGCCTAACCCTAACCCTAACACTAACGCTAAACTTCACCCTCACCCTCAACCTAACCCTCACCCTAACCCTAAACCTAACCCTCACCCTCACCCTAACACTAACCATAACCATACCCTAACCCTAACCCTAACCTTAATCCTCACCGTCACCCTCACCTTCACACACACCCTAACCCTAACTCTAAAACTAACCCTAACCCTCATCCTCACCAAAACCCTCACCAAAACCCTCACCTCACCCTTACCCTAACCCTAAATATAACCGTAACCCCTAACCCTAACCCTAACCTTAACCCTCTATCCCTTACCCTAACCCTAACCCTAACCCTGCAACCCTAACACTAACCTAACCCTCACCCTCACCCACACCCTCACCCTCACCCTCACCTCACCCTGAACCTCCCCCTAACCCTAACCCCTAACCCTCACCATAACCCTAACCCTCACCCTCACCATCACCCTCACCCTAAACCTAACCTAATCCTCACCCTACACTAACCCT